>NW_018408619.1:19352-60513 GCF_002113885.1 Mizuhopecten yessoensis | reverse complement strand
GGTAAAGCACCTTAAGACCCTTCCATCTATGAAGAGTATTTGATTCTACCATATCTGGGTCTTGAGAAGAAGATTTTTGAAATTTTAGTCAATTTGACCCTTTTTGGCCCCGCCCCTCAGGCCCCTGGGGGCTTGGGACTAAACCGGCAACTGTTTTTGTTGACCTTTGTCCATGGAAGGTTCCTGCAAAATTTCATTGAAATTGGTTCAGTGGTTTTGGAGAAGAAGTCGAAAATGTAAATTGTTTACGGACGCACGACGACGGACAAAAGGCGATCGCAATAGGTCACTTGAGACTTTGTCTCAGGTGACCTTAAAATAAATGTGAAAAAGCAGCGAACAGAATGAATATTTCTTATGAAATTTGAGATATATCAGTATTTTACTTTCTCAGAAACAGCCATAACTAACTTCAATTGGCAAATTCAAGATGTTTGCATAGCTGATATTTTTCTCTCTCTGTCAAGCTAAAAGTGAAACATGCACAAATAAGATCTAAGAGAAATTAGGAACTCTAAGAAAGCTCCCCCTAGTTCTGTCTTAAAATTAGCAATAACAAACTAAACCGTTCCAAGATGGCAACGAGGCTGCTATTTATCTTGTTTTTTTCCCAAATTAAGAGTTTCATAGTGAAACATGTTCAACTAAGGACTGAGAGGAACTTCCTTGTGATATTTGAGAAAAGACTCTAGAGCTTTCTGAGAAATATAAAAAACACACTGTAACTGTCCAAATCCAAGATGGCTGTTCTTTTGATTTGTCTCACCATTAAATCTCCACAACTAAGGAATAAAAGAATCCTTCTACTTCTAAATTTGAAAAAGGTCCTTGAACTAGTGGTTCTTGAGAAATATAGTGAAAACAAAATTTCAGTAACAAAATCCAAAGGACCATGATAGCGTAATAAACTTTATTTTTGTAAATGTCAATATTGCCATCTACTGGAACCAAGCTACTGTGTTTGAGAAATATCCCTTTGGTACTTTCTTAGTGAACAGAGCAGTCTTACTAATGCATGAGGGTTTCATGGCAAAAAGGGGAGCACATTTTACCTTCTTGTGTATCAGTTGGTGACTTCCCAAGCTGTTTTTCAAAGCCTGCAAAAGTACTAGGTGGTGAGCACTGCTGGAGTATCCCGACGCTGTTACAGAACTGATCAGCAAGCTGTCAAATACAACACATCATAGATAGAAACGGGTCCATTCTATATACAGTGATTATCTAGGCCAATTTGAGGGCTTTTAATGGGCACATTTTTTGCAGGTTTTATTCTTAAAAAAAAATATATGTTGATTGAATGATGCCCTTTTTTCATTCCTTAAGTTTAAAAGAAATGTAATAACTGGCACACAGATGGGAATATTGATAAAAATGGATTGAACAAAATTGAAACCTTGTATAATTAAATGCAAATATACACAAAAAATCGTCGTTTTTTTCAAATGTAGATACAGAAAAAGTCAAATGTCAATACATTTTCACATCTTGAATCCCATCCTGCGGGCACTCAAGTTTTGTGAAAAGGTTAAAACAGTTCTTCATTTAACTGAACTGTCCTCAGGTAAATAACTTACAACCTTGGTTGTTTATAGGACTAGACATATATACATTGTAGTATTTAAGTCTCTGATAGCACCTTGCGTTTTGGTGTGATTCCCGCTAACAATTGCTGTAGTTTTTAAGTACTGTTCACATGCTGTTTGTATAAATTAAAAAGTCAAGATTTTTTGGCACAGTTTTTGATTAAGTCACACCTGTGCCATATAAGGACAAAAAATACAACGTTTGAGTTTCACAAAATCAACAAAAGTTGTGTTATTATATTAGTCAATCAGGTACTGGACCACTGGCAAGGCAGTTTGGCTATATAGTGTACTTATATGTAGGACGAATGTAAACAAACAATCTCTTACTGGGCATATTTATCTCATATGCACGTCGATAAAATTGTTGACCAAATGGGTGAGTTGTGAAATAGAAGATTATTGTTTAGATGAATTGAACTTCTTAGGTGACTTAGCTTCCATTGTTGCACATTTCCCGTCAGCATGTGTCCCCATTACCTCAGTACCCAATAGTACAATAGGTCAGCATGGGTCCCTATTACCTCAGTACCTATAGTACAATAGGTCAGCATGTGTCCCTATTTCCTCAGTACCCGATAGTAAAATCGGTCAGCATGTGTCCCCATTACCTCATTACCCAATAGTACAATAGGTCAGCCTGGGTCCCCATTCCCTCGGTACCTGATAGTACAATAGGACAGCATGTGTCGCTATTACCCCAGTACCCGATAGTACAATAGGTCAGCCTGGGTACCCATTACCTCGGTACCTGATAGTACAATAGGTCAGCATGTGTCCCCATTACCTCAGTACCCGATAGTAAAATAGGTCAGCATGAGTCCCTATTACCTCAGTACCCGATAGTAAAATAGGTCAGCATGTGTCCCCATTACCTCAGTACCCGATAGTAAAATAGGTCAGCATGAGTCCCTATTACCTCAGTACCCGATAGTATAATAGGTCAGCATGTGTCCCCATTACCTCAGTACCTATAGTACAATAGGTCAGCATGTGTCCCCATTAACTCAGTACCCGATAGTAAAATAGGTCAGCATGAGTCCCTATTACCTCAGTACCCGATAGTAAAATAGGGCAGCATGAGTCCCTATTACCTCAGTACCCGATAGTAAAATAGGTCAGCATGTGTCCACATTACCTCAGTACCCGATAGTACAAGAGGTCAGCATGTATCCCCATTACCTCAGTACCCGATAGTACAATAGGTCAGCGTGTGTCCCTATTACCTCAGTACCTATAGTACAATAGGTCAGCATGTGTCCCCATTACCTCAGTACCCAATAGTACAATAGGTCAGCATGTGTCCCTATTACCTCAGTACTCGATAGTACAATAGGTCAGCATGTGTCCCTATTACCTCAGTACCCGATAGTAAAATAGGTCAGCATGAGTCCCTATTACCTCAGTACCCGATAGTAAAATTGGCCTTGTTGATGACGCGCTAGTCCGAATTATTCTGACGTTTTATCGACTTTTTTCATATCGGTCTGTCGTCGATTAACGTCAGAACTCCGGCCCTCTATAATATGCGGGAATTATGTGCCCCGCGCCCGGAGCGCACTTCAAACTGATATTTTAGAAACAAATCGTCACTTTCACACACATGTCGCACATGGATCGAAAGATCTATTCTTTATGCACTAGGTGGTATCAATAACATGTTTCAAAGATCATTACGAAAAGCATTATCCAACGTTTTCTATACCAACCCATGTTTTTTATGGAAATTAGGCCATGAGAAATGTCACATGACTTGGAGAGATCTCGCGTTACCAAGGTATTTCCTAACGTTATGACGTAGGCCGGCGAGATTTTAGTCACGTGGCATTGGAAGGCGGGGCTATCAAAAAACTAGAGTAAAACAGAGTAAGTTTGAAAAAATATGTTTTTAGTGATTGTATTAGTTGTTTGAGGCATGTTATGTATGTTCACCTTGTGCATAAAGAATAGATCTTTCGATCCATGTGCGACATGTGTGTGAAAGTGACGAATTGTTTCTAAAATATCAGTTTGAAGTGCGCTCCGGGCGCGGGGCACATAATTCCCGCATATTATAGAGGGCCGGAGTTCTGACGTTAATCGACGACAGACCGATATGAAAAAAGTCGATAAAACGTCAGAATAATTCGGACTAATGATGCGCGTGCGGTAAAATTACATCACTGATCTGGGTCAATTGAGAGTTTTAGACTGTCAGGGGGCGATTTAGGATTTCTTTAATATAATTATAATTTTTACTCTTAGGGAGTGAATTTCAGCAAAATTTGTATCGGTATATTTCATAAGAAGGTATTTTAAACATGTGTATGCCATTTTAGCAAATATAATTTTTTTCCCCGACAAGCCCCTTTAAATAAGTACCTTGAAAAGCACAGTACATCTCTGAAAGACAGACAAAGCATTTCTAGTATCATTTTTGCTGAAGAGGGTATGGTTGCTATGGCAACGAAACATATGCGGTTGAATTTGCAGTCCCCTTATATCCCTATATACAAATTTTCATCAAAATTGAACAATATCTTAATTTCGACCAATCAGAAGCCTCCGTGTGGTAGCTATGGCAACGAAACCGATGCGGTTGAATTTGCAGTTCCCTTATATCCCTATATAGCAATTTTCATCAAAATCGAACCAAGTTTGAAAACAGACAGACGGACAGACCCATATTAATATCCCCCGTTTCGGTGAAAGCGGGGGATAATAAACAACAGACTAGAACAAGTAGCCAACTTCAAACAACACCGATTACCAGATTTTGTTGACCCACAATACACACAAATTTCAAATCTTTTCAACTTTCGAGAGATACTTGGATCAATAAAAGTAATGAAGAAAATTTCGTATTTTAAATTAAATTGTAGTGGACAATCCCTTCCTTGATAACATATATAGTCAAAAAAAATTGTCTCAGTTTCTGCGTGTCGGAGCCATACTTCATGGTTATCTGGACATGAAATTGCATTTCAAAGTACGACTATTTATATATTGTACTGATCTTTTTCATCCTAAATTGTACGTTCTTTGTAGTATTTATGTATATCTTAGAATATTTATATTGATTTTGTCACAGTTGAGTTATGCATATTTTTTGTCTCAGTTTCCGCATGTCGGAGCCATACTTCATGGTAATCTAGACATAAAATTGCATTTCAAAGTTCAAATTTTTATCAGGTCGGGGAAAACCACTAACTTGCGTAATACGCAAACTCGCCTATTATACGCCAATAGGGGTATGGATTTGTTACTAAAAATAGCCAAAATAACTTTAATCTTAACTTTTTCAAATTGTTTGTCAAAGTCGCATTTATTCAGTCATGAAACATAATACAAATGCAAAAATAAACTTTATTTGCATACTATAAATAGATGCAATATTTCCGGTAAAGATACATAAAGTTTCTAAGTAGCCAACGCTTTCAGTAAACATCTTTTAGCAAAATATTTTTTACCTTGTTGTAAATTAATGCAACTTTTAATAATATCGTGCAAAAGTTACTGTTAAAGCTATTTGGGTTATTTTTAGTAACAAATCCATACTCTAACTGGCATATAATAGGCGAGTTTGCATATTATACGCAAGTTGATGGTTTTCCCCAACCTGTTTATATTTTTGGGTAGTTTTGGGTAAATCGTCGTGCCCGACCCAAATCCCGTTCGCCCTAACACTTTTTTTTAGGGCGAAACATTGTTTGGTATTTTCTTTTCATTTTTATTTGTTTTAAGTCACAAATTAAGTCTTCTTAGTATTATATCATATCATTAAAATCAGATTTATTTCAAAAAAATGTGTTTGTGTTGTTTTAAGTACATTGTAAAGCAAAAAACGGAATACGTTATTTTCTTCACGCCGACACACATTATAACATATATTGAATTTAATTTTAGAAATAAATAAGAATAGTGAAATGAAATATTTTTTTTTTAATTTTAATAACACTGCGGGGAATACAACAATATAATTTTTCCATGTCAACACATTTAGTCTAGTGTACACATAATCGTCGCCGCGTGACGATATTTTCTTAGGGTACCAGATACTTGATTTCTGCGCACGTCTGTGTTGTTTTTTGCTAATTGGAGATCATTTTGAGAAGTTTTAACAGTACCGACATGATTATATCTTGATTCAAGAGAAAGATAAGTGTTTTTTTTAACTTTTAACACGATATTTTTGACTAAAACTAAAGAAAGAGATATTTTAAGGGCGAAACAACCTAGGGTGGATGGGATTTGGGGCGAAACAACCCGTTACCGTCGTTCCCCCTACTAAGCGTGTCATATCGAACCATGGTTGACAGTATGTAAACGACTCGGACATTAAGAAGCAACTAAACGTGTCTGTATGTTGTGTCTTTGGCTAGATTCGTTCTTTCACTCTAATTAAAATTGACAACAAACCTGATTAACAGCATCTTGCAACTGAGTGAGTCTATCGGCCATCTTAAACAAAGTGCTCTTCCAGATCAGCCAAACGCTTTCATGAAAAGCATATTTGCATAAAGCGTCACAAATTATTTTGATGACCATGACCTTTATAAAATAAATATTAATTAATTGGTAGTTTGATTGGTTTTAAATAATACAGTACATTTCATTTTTGTTTTAGAAAGAAACATAAAGTTATGATTTTCGGCAAGATTTTCGACAAATTTACATTTTTTTTTCTATATTTCCCAGAATTCCTCGTAGAAACTTCCTTTTCACATTGTTGAACATCGACTTTGGTTGGTCCTACGTTTCGTGTCAGAAAGACTTAAATGTAAGATTAATTAAAACACTAAACGGTGTGTAATTATGGATAAATATTTATTATGATCCTAACTATCGTGTAGAGGCTAATATATAATCATATCAAAATGTTACAACCACCATTTCGACAATTTCTAATTCTATTCGTCTCAACCACGTGGTGTTCCATTCAACTCGTTTCCGCCATGCCTTCAATTTCAGTGACACCCAATCTATCAAATACTTTGAATTGTAACTTGTAACATAATGTTTAGTTGAGAAATATGAACCATGCTATGTAGTCATTTCTGTTGCATTAGTCCATTGTTACTGTTTTATAAATGCCCGTCAGGACCCTTGATTGGAAAATAAATTGTCTTGCAACAAGTTGGGCAAAACGGCTCGTAAGCTTATGGGTACTAATTCTGCATTTTGATCAGTCAAAATATATTAATGAAATATGGATTAAATTGTAAATAAAAACACGAAGTTCTTTTAAACATTCTGAACAAAAAGGGCGTGTGATTCTTTCAACATAATGCGATAAGTCATACAATTGGGTACAATTGTGCACGTAATTTATAATTCGGTACAATTGTGCACGTGGAATTATCAGACAGTTTTTGTTATCAGACAACATAAATCTACTATGACACAACATATATCGATTAAAGTGATTTATTGATCCGGAACTGTTCTTATTATAATAACTGCTGTGTTCAATCATTCAAAATTTCGCACCTGAGATGCTCTTTACAACTTACTAACCAACAAAACAAAAGGTGTTCAGAATTTTTCTAAATAGAACAAAATGTATTCAGTTTTGGTCTGGATCAGTACGGTTGATTAAAGTCACTCTGGTGAAATTTGCTTTAATCTACAAATCGGTGCAGCTGAGATGGGAAAGTTTGACAAATTTAATACCAAGGACTCTGCTGACAGAATCTAGCAGTGGTTGGTGATGATAAGGACAGTTTTGGATAAATAAATCTGGTGTCTGAGCCAGGTTACTGGCTAATTGCCCATATTTGAACTACTTTTTTTATTAGGTCACCTGACTATTCATTGGTTTATTTTAGTGGCTTTAACTTTGTGGAATTGAAAATATGTTATTTTTTTGGGGATCTGACCAGAGATTTACTGTAGATATGTTTAAACACTAACCATTGGATCCAGGTTTGCCATCCCCTTTCCTTGCTTGACCACAAGCAACCACTTTTGTGCTATTTATGATCAGATTGAACTAGTATATTTCCTAATAGCTTTTAAATTCTTAACATTGATTGTTGTATACTTCCAGCATGCGTTACGTAGCAGCCTATTTGCTTGCAAGCCTTGGAGGAAATGAAAATCCCTCCGCAGCTGACCTCGAGAAGATCATTGGGTCTGTTGGCATTGAGGTTGAGGCCGACAAGGTCAAAAAGATCATATCTGAATTGAAGGGAAAGAGCCTTGAAGAACTTGTTGCTGCAGGTAACAAATTTCTTGCATTTGTACAAATTAATATTAAGAAGACTTAACCCTTAGACATTGATTTCTATGTAAAGGGACGCCACTGCTGAATTGATTATTGAAATATAAATTAATTTACTTGATTTTTCAAATTAGCATAACTTGAAAAATATTTGTTATATGTGAATTTAAGTTACAGGAAAATTGTTCGTTATTGTCTCTAGTTTATATTAACGCTTTTTCGATTCTAAAGTTGCTTCAGTATTTCAACACCAGAAAGATCATTTTAAAATTATTTTTGTCGGCAAATGTGATTGGCAAATGATAACAGAGATTATAAACTTTATTTATGACATAAGACACTGTACATTTACACCGAGATTCTCAGGTAAAAAGGTCGGGTATTTCATCAAAAATTGCATGCGATTTGCTACAGGTTTCAGGTCGTCGTTCAATATATTTACTGTCACAGTCGGCATATAGATATATCTTAGCTACGGTCTAGTTTATGATTAAATCATAGATATATAGTTTAAAGAAATCAATCGGCTCAAAACATATGTCAATGTTCAATTCGACCTCACCTGCAGACGACATGTGCGCCTCGGTCCGCCGATATATTTTCATGTTTGCTTAGGGCACAAAGCCGTTCGTTGGAAAGTTACATTATGTTATACCGAAGTATATCCACATCAACCATGTCAAAACCTTTATTATCACCGTAGGCGACCCTGGAGAATAAATGTTTACCATCATATTCATCACTTCAATCTACACGTCCGCCATTTTTTTGACGTTTTTTCTGATTTGATATTCTCTTGCACACTTTGGTTATTACTAGAGTACATTGCCGGGAATATCGAAAGTAATGACAAAACAACCAATCAGAAGCCTTCTACTATACGCTTTCGGGTTTGGTACAGCAACAGTCCGCTTTCACACTTCCTGTTTACTGATCAAAAACCTACAGACCGAGCGCCACTATTGTCGTGCGCAGCACTGACGGACCGACTTTTCGAAACCACTATAGTGGCGCGTAGTAGCCTAAGGGTTAACTAGTACATATAATGAAGTATAATGTCATTAATGAAGTTTATAATCTTTGTTATCATTTGCCAATCACATTTGCTAACAAAAACAATTTTAAAATGATCTTTCTGGTGCTTAAATCCGATTAATTAAAAGTCAAACCTTTTCTTACCTTTATTACCACCTGTACAGGTAAATACTAAAGCAACTTTAGAATCGAAAACGTTAATATAAACTAGAGACCATAACGAACAATTTTCCTAAAACTTTTATTCACATATAACATATATTTTTCAAGTTATGCGCATTTGAAAAATTAAGTAAATTAATTAATATTTCAATAATTAATTCAGCAGTGGCGTCCCTTTACATAGAAATCAATGTAGCAGCCGAAGGGTAAACTACAGAGGACATCGTTTTGGCCTGAAAAACATGTGTTGGATCACTACCATCAATAGGCTGTTGACTATTTCACACTGTCTTGAAATGTATTATGGTGCAGCAAAACCTTGTTATATTGCCACCATTTGTTCAAAGAAATGTTGGCATTATGAAGGGGGTTGGCAATAAATTGAGGGAAATGTATAAAGGAATTCTTTAATACAAATTAAGAATTCAGAAACAGAATTAAGGGACCTTGTAATATGTTGGCGATAAGCGAGGTGGCAACTGAAGTGACAGGCATTTTATTGAGGTTTTACTGTATATGTGTTTCTGTTGATATTTTCTATCTTATAAGTTTGATTGAACTTCAGTATTAATTGGTTATTTTGTTTCAGGAACTACAAAGCTTGCCTCTGTACCATCAGGTGGTGGAGCCGCCGCCGCCGGGGCATCTGCAGCAGCTGCACCTGCTGCGGCAAAGGAAGGTAAGTGGTATAGTCAACCCGTATACTGAAATGGCAATCATCTGTGATTCCTGATGATAACACAAAAAGTATCTGCGACTCCTTGGTTACCATAACAATAATCATTGATTCCTTGATTACAATAACAATCGGTGATACCTTAGACAATGTTAAAATTATGTAGAAATAAATAAGTAGTGTTTTCCTTTCCATAGAATTACATGGATTCCCATTTACCTTAGAAATGATAAGTCTACAACAGTAACAACAGTTTTCCCATGAAAGATTTAAGTGAGAATTAAGATTTTTAGCTTGCAAGAAAAAACTTTAAATAACCTGTTGTAATAACAAAGAAGCTAAGGGTATTACTATTAAGCACATAGCAGGCTTTGGAAGAAGGGCAAACAAGTTTGTTCAAATAGATGGTATTCTTTTTGTCAACTCCTCTGGCCAGAGGCCTAGGGTCAAGCATTCTTATGCCATGGAATGTTGGATCCATTGTCCATCTGTCAACATTTCATTTGTACTTTAACTTTGCATTAACCAATAGGAGTAGAGCATGCTTGGTTGAAGGGTTATCAAAATTGTTCAAATAAATGATCACAACCCACTTTCAAGAACAGAATTAAATATGTTAAAACCTTAACATCTGTATAGGAGACCTTGGGTGATGTTGGGCTGGAGGGCTACATATTTTGTTCAAATAAAAGACATTGACCTGCTTTCAAGGTCATGGGTCAAATTTGTTCAACATTAACAACTTTCTCCAAATAACCAAAAGGCCAAAGTTGATGATAGTATTTTTGGTTTTAGGGTACTGGGATGAAAGGATGTTTGTTTATATATAGGACTTAGACCTGCTTTCATGGGTCAAATGTGATGAACTCTTTTTGGCTATAATTGCTTGCTGGCTTTTCTACAGGACATGGGTCTAATGTGCGAAAACTTTTAACTGACTTTTTGGGATTGTTAAAAGGCCAAGGGTTAAGAAATTTGGTCTGTAGATGCTGAAATGAAGAGCTTGTTAAAATCTATGACAAGGAAGGGCATGGAAGGTGTAGGGTTACATAACATTCCATCCTTAATTTTCCGAGTAATAGTATTTAAATAATTTCACCTTCACCATCGTCAAAGGTCACAGGTGATGTCATGAGAAACAGTGGAGTCCTATAAGGCCTGTTGGGTCTTTTTCAGAATTATTTGTTTTGGTATTATTTATTGAGGAATTGTTCCAATGGGTTTTTTGGTGTATTTTCATGTTCATGTTTTTTGTATTTTCAGAGAAAAAAGAAGAAAAGAAGGAAGAATCAGAAGAGTCGGATGATGACATGGGCTTTGGTCTCTTTGACTAATAACATTTTTTTATTTCACTGCAAATTGCTGTCTTAATAAATTAAAAAAAGCCCAGTATCTCTCCCGTGTTTTCTCTCTGTGTCAACAAGTTGAAGTACAGTCAGGTTCCAATAATTACAAGTGTTGAAGTGCGGGATGGCAAGATGACTGAGGGAATTTTTAAGAGCTGTCACGATACACTTTACCCACGACTCGATACGTATCTCGATATAACGATTCGATTATTTTGAATTGATACACCTTTATTTCAAAATATAAACAAAACGAGATATATAAGCCGTCGATACACGGGAACCCGAAGTGTTTCCACACTTTTGATTTGAAGCTTGCCGGAGCATCACAAATTTTCATTGCCTTACGCCGGTCCGCCATTTTGTTATGAAAACTTTGTGAAAATTGTATCCTCGTAGCCGATTGGCTGAGGGTTTAGAGATCAGCCAATGAAATTGAACGTCACGCAGACGTTTCGGCTGAAGCCGCATACACTAATATTCAGATTCTGACTTATCGAAAACCCAGAAAAATATATCGTGAATCGAACATAAATAATCGCGGTACAAGTGAATCGTGACGCCTCTAGTAATTTTGTAAAAATTCAAATACATCTTCTAAAACACTGACAGGATAGGGAAAAACCTCATAAGTCGTGGCAAGGCAAATATATCGGTAAACCAAGCGAAACAGATTTATAAAAAGTAAAGAGCTGTAGGTTTACTTGTATTCAATTTGGTAGTTAAATAGGAATTTATCAAAGTATCTGGCTACAAAATGGTCAAACAAATACTTTAAGCCAAAACTTTAGAGTACCATCAGAATTCATATATTTCTCACCTTTAATTCTGTGTACTACCATCTCTACAATTAATAGAGATCATTTTAGTCCCACTTATCTTTGATTTTAAAGGAAACCAGTGTGGTTTTACTTAATCAAGATGATGGGCCGGCCAGTGATTGATTAAAATTGTCTGGTTTGACAAATTCCCAAAAAATTATAATTGGATCTTAAAAAATTAACATCGTGCATTTATGTCTGGGTGCGGCGTCCGTCCTCGATCGTCAACTTTTCCTTTAAACAACTTCTGAAGAACGGACAGACCTACTTATGATATTTGGCTGAAAGCTTTGTTGGTAGGAGCCCGTCAAAGTTTGAGAACAAAAATGACCTTGACCTACTTTCAAGGTCACGGGTCAAACAGGTGTATGAATATCTTTGAAGGTCACAGGGGTCAAATGTGTCAAACGACTTCAGAAGAAGAACTGAAAGGTGTAGAATCTTCATATTTGGCTGGTGGCTTCCTGGGATAGAGCCCAACAAAGTTGGAAAATGAAAATTAGTCCGATCTACTTTCAAGGTCACATGAGTCGGATACGTCTAATGCTTCAAACATGTTCTTCTGAAGAACTATTCTAAAAGGTATAGAATCTTTATATTTGATTGATGACTTCCTGGGAAAGAGCCTGACAATGTTTTAGAACGAAAATGACCTTTACCTTTCAAGGTCACGGGTCAAATGTGCTAAACACTTAAAACGACTTCTGAAGAACTGAAAGGTATAGAATCCTTATATTTGGCTGGTGGCTTCCTGGGATAGAGCCAAACAAATTTTGCGAATGAAAATGACCTTGACTTACTTTAAAGGTCACAGCGTTCAAATATGTCAGGCGGTTCAAACGACTTCTTAAGAAGAATTAAAAGGCATAATATTTGGCTGGTGACTTCTGGGATAGAGCTCACCAAAGTTTGCTAATGAAATGACCTCAACCAACTTCAGAGGTCAACAACATTTTAAAGGATTTGTTCTTAAGAACTAAAAGGAATGTATTCATAAGATTTGGCTGGTAGCTTTTTGGAATAGAGCTAACCAATTTTGAGAAGGAAAATGACATTGACCTACTTACAAGGTCACAGGGAAAAATATGTCAAGCAATTTCCGAAGAAGAAGCAATAAAGCATAGAATCTTATAATAATATTTGGCTGGCAGTTTCAACAGATGGAGCCGACAAAGTTTGCCAGGGAAACATTTTTAGTGCAATAAAATATTTAATGAGAATATTTTGCTTTGACTGCTTAAATATTCAGGTGAGCGATTCAGGCCCTCTGGGCCTCTTGTTTAATCTTGAGCTTGTCTGGCAAGAAGTGCCGGTGATCTTGGGGTATGGTGTGTCATCTGCTGTCCGTCTTCCATCGGTCAACTTTTCTTTGATCAACTTCTTAACAGCTGGAGACCCTAGGGTCAGGATAAACAACTGGAGAACCTAGGGTCAGGATAAACAGCTGGAGACCCTAGGGTCATGATAAACAGCTGGAGAACCTAGGGTCGTGATAAACAACTGGAGAACCTAGGGGCATGATAAACAACTAGAGAATCTAGAGACATGATAAACAACTGGAGAACCTAGAGACATGATAAACAACTGGAGAACCTAGGGTCATGATAAACAGCTGGAGACCCTAGGGTCATGATAAACAGCTGGAGAACCTAGGGTCATGATAAACAACTGGAGACCCTAGAGTCATTATAAACAGCTGGAGAACCTAGAGTCATGATAAACAGCTGGAGACCCTATGGTCATGATAAACAACTGGAGAATCTAGGGTCATGTTAAACAACTGGAGACCCTAGAGTCATGATAAATAACTGGAGAACCTAGGGTCATGATAAACAACTGGAGACCCTAGTGTCATTATAAATAACTGGAGAACCTAGGGTCATGATAAACAACTGGAGACCCTAGAGTCATGATAAATAACTGGAGAACCTAGGGTCATGATAAACAACTGGAGACCCTAGAGTCATGATAAATAACTGGAGAACCTAGGGTCATGATAAACAACTGGAGACCCTAGAGTCATGATAAATAACTGGAGAAC
The DNA here is from genome assembly GCF_002113885.1 of Mizuhopecten yessoensis. Taxonomy (NCBI): domain Eukaryota; kingdom Metazoa; phylum Mollusca; class Bivalvia; order Pectinida; family Pectinidae; genus Mizuhopecten; species Mizuhopecten yessoensis. The sequence continues at coordinate 46,647 of NW_018408619.1, read as the reverse complement.
CTAGGGTCATGATAAACAACTGGAGACCCTAGAGTCATGATAAATAACTGGAGAACCTAGGGTCATGATAAACAACTGGAGACCCTAGAGTCATGATAAATAACTGGAGAACCTAGGGTCATGATAAACAACTGGAGAACCTAGGGTCATGATAAACAGCTGGAGACCCTAGTGTCATGATAAACAACTGGAGACCCTAGTGTAATGATAAACAAGTGGAGAACCTAGGGTCATGATAAACAGCTGGAGAACCTAGGGTCATGATAAACAGCTGGAGACCCTAATATCATGATAAATAACTGGAGAACCTAGGGTCATGATAAACAACTGGAGACCCTATAGTCATGATAAATAACTGGAGAACCTAGGGTCATGATAAACAACTGGAGAACCTAGAGTCATGATAAATAACTGGAGAACCTAGGGTCATGATAAACAACTGGAGACCCTAGAGTCATGATAAACAACTGGAGAACCTAGGGTCATGATAAACAACTGGAGACCCTAGAGTCATGATAAACAGCTGGAGACCCTAGTGTCATGATAAATAACTGGAGAACCTAGGGTCATGATAAATAACTGGAGAACCTAGGGTCATGATAAACAACTGGAGAACCTAGGGTCATGATAAACAACTCGAGAATCATGATAAACAGCTGGAGAACCTATAGGGTCATGATAAATAACTGGAGAATTGAGGGCAAAGATCCATATTATGAAGAGTAATGATATATAGGCTACATGTATTTAAAAATTTGCAATGAAAAACGGATGAGTAATATTGAGGTTATTTTCACCAGTGAGCTTCTGCTGTGGTGGATCGTTTTTCATCAACTTTTTCTTGAAATGACTTCATTGAAAGAAATGAAAAGGCCTGGAGTCAATGGTATTTGGCTAGCATAGCTTATTTGGATGGATCCTAACAAAAGTCGGCCATCTTTGTTTTCTGATCAGTTCCAAAAATCAACTAGGGAACATTCCTACGAGAAAAATCCCTCCCCAGTCCTTCCTGATAAATAACGCTAACAAGGATTGTTTTACGGATAAAATGATGGTGATTTGAATAGCCCACTATCTGATGATGGTGAGCTAAAAACTTAATATTCATGACAAGATAGGTAAGATGGAAGTTTGGTAGAGATTTGGTTTGTGAAGCACCTATTATATTTTACTTTGTAGAAACAAATGTAACAAGAGATCCTAGAAGGATCTTGGAGCCCACACAATGACATTTTGTTTTTAACAGATTTACAAAAGATAAGTTTTGACCTTCTTTGCTCTTCAATTTCTGTACAGGTTCTAATCACAAAGGAATTGCATAACCATATAAAAAAACACTAAAATTTTGTAATTCTTACATAGTAAAGAGATGCTGTCAATGAGGAATACATTTCTAATTAGGGCTAGGGGTATTTTTAACATGGGGAACATACATGTAAAATTTGAGAATGATCCATCTGAGTATTATCTCAGAAATAGAGCCAACAAAATGGCCACCTGTCAGCCATTTTGATTTTCCATTCAGTCTAAAAAGTGCAGAACTAAAGACCAAGGGGAACCCACAAATCAAATTTGAGAGAGGACTCTCAATTATTTTTTTAAGTAAGAGATAACAATTCTTAACTACATGTATTTAACTTCAAGAGGGCCATCGGTCACCGATCAGTCTCAAAAGTAAAAAAAGTGTGGCCTATATTCTACAACAACCGGAAAAGTGTGTCCCACTTAATTAAAAATGATCTTAATTCAAATTTTTAATTCAGAAAAACGTTTATTTAATTGTCAAACTTTTGAATGTATCAAAGTTGTTGTTTTTTCTCTCAAAAATTTGAGAAACTGAGAGGGTTCCCAAAGATATACATGCAGCTTGCATTTACTGAGTTTCTGCAGTGGAAATGAATGTTTTAAGGGGAAAATAGTGAAATTTCAAATTCCTTTCGTCATGCTATGATGTTTGATTGTGGTAAGTTACCTAAAAGATCCAACAAACAGTTATGGAGGAGTTGCACATTCTAGGTTTCTGGAGCAGAGTTTTAAAGTTTTAAAGGGCCATAACTCAGAAAACAAAATATTCCAACAATTATTTTTCAGGAGTAGTTGCACTTACAGGTGCGTAACAACCTATGTAGCAAAAAAGCCCGGGCTTACACATCATTTTTGACAAAATTAAAAAAATATAAATGCAACATAGACTACATGATATAAAATATTAAAAAGCAATGACAGATGTTTTGTATCTGCTATAAAGACCGCCAACTAAAATGCTTCGTTGCAATCAAAGTCTCTAACAAATGTAGAACTGAGGGTAGCATATTCATTCGTCATTGTAATCGCGCCAGTGAAACTCTAGTCTTGCTAATTATCAGTGTACCCAAACACTAACTCTAGTTTTCCCCGTGAATTAAAGTGTTTCTAAGGGTTTTTTTACCGCTTTTATACATATAAATGGAACAATATGGTTGGTAGCCTGGCTTCAATCATTTGACATTGTAACCGTGTCAGTGCAACTCTAGCTATGCAAATTATTGGTATACACATAGTACTCACTAGCCCCCGCCCCCCGTGAAATAAACTGTTCCTATGATTTTTATCCACTTTATTTATACAAAATACATATGGAATGGTCATAAACCATGGCTTTATATTTTACACATTGATCAGTATATCGGTTCTTATGTACATAATGTTAAACTATTCCTAGTGCTAGCTTGTGATACAAGTCTCATGTCCCTGCGCAACCGGAGTCACAGTCGCGAGGAGAAACGTCACACTCTTACAACAACTATCCCAAAATCCACATGATTTTAGATTTTTAGATTTTAGATTAGAACTCCATAATAGAATTGGCGTAGATGAGTACCAATCCCTCCGTACCCCCTCCCAAAAATTCAGATACATGTTTTTAGAGAAAAAAATCTTGGATCATGTTCAGCATCCAAAGCAGGCATTGAGTTACACTACTGATGAAGCATCTACAATCTACCTTGTAAGCGTATTTCGTTCAGTTTTGGGAAAAAATCATGGCTTAACTTATTGAACAGAACAACTTGACACAGAAGAGGACGTTGGAAAAGTAAATAAAATCAAGGTATATTCAGCACTGAAGGAAGCAACCAAATAGAAAATCTATGAATTATTTATGATTTAAGTTTACTTGGTCCTGCACTCAAACTGAAAAGCAGTTACAGTTAACACATAAATTAACATTGATGAGGAAACCAACAAAGTCGCTGGAACAAACAAACTATGTCCCTTCAAGCACCTGATACTTGGATTGAGATGTACTGCACAGGATGTATCTAAGGTGTAAGTTAAGTTGGTCTAGTTGGTATATATATGTAACACATAGCACACAGATAAACACAAAAACACAACATTTATGAGAAAAGTGACTCACTTTACCAACAAACCAAGGACAAATGCTGTTGCGTGGTGTCGGTCTGTCCGGCATCAAATTTTCCTCAATAACCAATTGGCCTAGTTGATGATATTTGGTCATTAGCATATTGGGATGAAGGCTGCCAAAAAATGCAAGTAAGTTCCAATGAATGACCTTGACCTTCTTTCAATGCCACTAGGGTAAAATATGTTCAAATATTCAAACAAGTTTTGAATAACCAAAAGGCCCAGGATGACATTTAACCAGTTGCATGCTGGTATATGTATGTAGGCTTACCAAATTTGTTCAAATGAATGACCTTGACCCACTATCAAGACCAATGGAATCAAATGATTAAAATACATTGCAACAACTTCTGCTGAGTAACCAAAATGCACATGGGGATGAGATTTGGTCAGTAGTCTGTTAGGATGAAGGACTACCATGTTTGTTCAAATGAATGACCTTGACCTACTTTTAAGGCCACTGGGTGAAATATATTAATATATATACAATTTCTTCTTCTGAATAACCAAAATGCCCAGGGTGATGATATCTTGCCAGTAGCATTCTCGGATTAATGGCTACCAAGTTTGTTTAAATGAATGACCATGACCCACTTTCAAGGCCACCTGGGTCAAATATGTTCAAATATTCAAACAACTTCTGAATAACAAAAAGGCCTGGGGTGAAATTTAACAAGTAGCATACTGGTATGTAGGCTAACCAATTTTGTTCAAATAAATGACCTTTACCCATTTTCTGAATAACTAAAAGGCCCAGGTTGATGACTTGCCAGTAGCACGCTGGAATGAAGGCTACAATGTTTGTGCAAATCAAATTACCAAAAACGAATTCTGATAAAATACTAGTAAAACTAAAGCTAATCTTAAAAAGACTGGAATAGGAGAGTACTTGCTCCTACAGTATTGGGAGAATTCACATGATTAAGTCTTTGCTTATTTCACAACTCAATCATCTTTTTAAATCCTTACCAAATCCTAATGAACACTTCATTAAACAAGAGGCCAATGTAAGCCTGGGATTTCTATTTTATTTTTTTTAAATTGTTGACTACTGTACACATCAAATACATGTAGTGCAAAAATATCAGCTGCAGCAAGGACTTGCACTTAATGCCTAGGGGCGGTGATGACACTGAGGTCATTAACATATTTTTCTCGCACCTCAGACAGAGATATCCCACACCATACCCCATGCTAGATTTTTCTATCTAGTCCGATCTGTCTTAAACCTTTACGTGACATTTTGCAGAATTTTTACACTACGATGTATTCATCCGTGCGTTAACTGCTTGAAATTGACAATTTGCATTTTAAATGTTCTGTTTTGTCGTTATTGTGTAGTTTTGATGTTGTTAGATATTTGATGTTGTAGATAAAATACAATCCACACTGTGAAATGCGTTGTAAGCTATGTAAGGACGGACTATGTTTTTACGCGGAAGCATTCAAATGTAGCTTAAGGAGTGAAGAGGTCATCATCATTTGAGGCCCAAGGGGGATACTTGTAGTTTTTAGCAAAATTGAATAGGTCTTTTTCGAAATAAAAGGTGCGAGAAAAATAAATAAATCTATTACCTGTAACTGAGCAAGATCAGGTTATCTCAGTCTCGGGATAAGATTCTGTAACAGAATCTTAACCCACGACTGAGATAGCCCGATCTCGCTCAGTTACAGGTAATAGATTTTATTAGTGTCTGTTCTAACCCATCAACCTATAGTTCTCTGTCCTAATAACACAACAATCATGTTGGATGAGCCTACTCACTAGAAGCTACACTTGACCGCATACTGTGAGTGGGAGTTTCAAGGCTAGAATGACCATCCTATACATGTACACATGTCTACAACACCCTAGCACATGACATGCACAGCATGTGCAACCTGCCCAACTGTACCTGAACATACACATTTTCCATGTTATACTAGGAATTGCAGGAAAACGAAATTCTCCATGCCCAACAATTTAATATATGGTTATATGGTAGGAATCTCAGCTCTTTCCAATACCAAAGCGTGATGCCGGATCTCTGGTTTTATCTAAGTAGCATGAAAAAAGTCATCTCTTTATGGCTACTAACGGTATATTTGGTTAAATGATGGTGATCTGCACTGGCTCTTTATGACCTAAAATGTAAGCCCCAAGGGGTTGAACTGGATCCCTGACCCAATCCAGGTAGCATATATGAATGTCTCTTCAAGTCTAGCATTATATATACATTGTATATGGTTATAGGGATCAATGAGCTATAAGATGTTTCCATGTAATGATCTAAGGAGAAGGTCAAGATCATTTTATTTTGCAAACCGTGTCGGGCTAAAACCCAGAGTATTTAAGCCAATGTTAGGACTCTAGGCCTTTCAGTTCTTCAGATGAAGATATTTGAGTTTTTAGCATATTTTTTTTACAGAGGTACGGGGATCCTTAATGGTCATTTAACCAAAAATTAGGCCACATTCAGTATCTGATGCAGATATTGCAATGAAGAAGCTAAAAAGCAACTATGGACCAACTTTGGTAGCTGTAGTACTTCTACTGTAGCAGACATTTAACAGAGCTACTTAATGTTGACACCAATGTGATGTGTAAAATAGCCTAAAACCTTCATCCCATGTTAAACAATACTGGTCAACGAAGATAGGAATCATTTTATAAGTCAAACTTTCTCAAAATTCAACAAACTTTTTACCTCAAAAAGATACTATTGCCCGTCACACCTCTAATGCTTCCCCAATTGTACACCTCACGATGACGGGTCGGACCCCAATAGAACAATTTTGGGTGTAATTCTGTAATACTTAATATCCTCACCCTATAACCCCTAACACTTGTATTTGGAATGAAGTTATGGATTAATCCATGTTTTAAGGATTGGCCACAGGGTCCTGCCAGTTCCTGAGTGACAACATGAAAACAGTTGAGATCCCTATCCTATAATTATATAGACAAATTCATTCATGCTTAATAGGGATTGGCCCAGATGTCTGATCCTATCCTTGGTCATGACTCATAACCTAGACACAATTTACATTCTCACCATAGCAATTGCTAGGCATCAAGAGACAAATACACTAAAGCTACCAGGATTGGCCCCTGGATCTGACCTTGTCCATGTGTACCTACTTCTAAAAGGATATACTAAAGCTACCAGGATTGGCCCCTGGATCTGACCTTGTCCATGGGTACTTACTTCTAAACGGATACACTAAAGCTACCGGGATTGGCCCCTGGATCTGACCTCGTCCATGTGTACTCACTTCTAAACGGATACACTAAAGCTACCAGGATTGGCCCCTGGATATGACCTTGTCCATGTGTACTTACTTCTAAACTGATATACTAAAGCTACCAGGATTGGCCCCTGGGTCTGACCTTGTCCATGTGTACTTACTTCTAAAAGGATATACTAAAGCTACCAGGATTGGCCCCTGGATCTGACCTTGTCCATGTGTACTTACTTCTAAACGGATACACTCATGCTACAGGGATTTATCTATAATACAGGTCAGAATATCAACCATTTAATTAACAGACAGAATACGGAACGTCAAATACCAACCATGAATTTTACAAAAATAATCTATCAGAGAGCAGTTTATGTATTTTATAAAATCATCCATAAATCATTTCAAACTCTCTTCTTTTACTTGTTTATACTGTATTCTAATTGAGATTATTTTGCAAATGCATACAAATTTGTTTGAGTTGGAAATTAGCTAAACAGAAAAACTGAGCATCAAACAACACATTCACATATTCCAACTTTATTGCTGATCAAATCCATACAAACAGAAATAGTGGTCATCAGCACAAGTTAGTAAAACAAACTAGCATGTCCTAAGCTTGCAGGTCTTATCAGCTGAGAAATATTTAGTGAACACCCAACTTTTTTCCTGTAATTTTGCAAGCTACCTGGTAATACGTCGCAAGCTACACAGTTAAACCATGGACAGCTGTATACAGTCTTCTACACAGTTAAACCATGGACAGCTACACAGTTAAACGATGGACAGCTGCACAGTTAAACCATGGACAGCTGTATACAGTTAAACCATTGACAGCTACACAGTTAAACCATGGACAGCTGTATACAGTTAAACCATGGACAGCTACACAGTTAAACCATGGACAGCCACAAAGTTAAACCATGGACAGCTACGCAGTTAAACGATGGACAGCTGCACAGTTAATCCAGGGACAGCTGTATACAGTTAAACCATTGACAGCTACACATTTAAACCATGGACAGCTGTATACAGTCTTCTACACAGTTAAACCATGGACAGCTGTATACAGTCTTCTACACAGTAAAACCATGGACAGCTACACAGTTAAACCATGGACAGCTGTATAGTCTTCTACACAGTTAAACCATGGACAGCTACAGTTAGACCATGGACAGCTACACAGTTAAACCATGGACAGCTACACAGTTAAACCATGGCCAGCTGTATACAGTCTTCTACACAGTTAAACCATAGACAGCTGTATACAGTCTTCTACACAGCTAAACCATGGACAGCTGTATACAGTCTTCTATACAGCTAAACCATGGACAGCTACACAGTTAAACCATGGCCAGCTGTATACAGTCTTCTACACAGTTAAACCATGGACAACTACACAGTTAAACCATGGACAGCTGAACAGTTAAACCATGGACAGCTACACATTTAAACCATGGACAGCTACAGCTTAACCATGGACAGCTGTATACAGTCTTCTACACAGTTAAACCATGGACAGCCACAAAGTTAAACCATGGACAGCTACACAGTTAAACCATGGACAGCTGTATACAGTCTTCTACACAGTTAAACCATGGACAGCTACACAGTTAAACCATGGACAGCTGTATACAGTTAAACCATGGACAGATACACAGTTAAACCATGGACAGCTACACAGTTAAACCATGGACAGCTGTATACAATCTTTTGTAAATTATGGCAGTGGCCATTAAATTAAATCAAATTAACAAGTGAACGGATTGTTTATTACAAAATTGATTTGTACAATGGCCATACACCTGTAGGTACAAGCAGACTCTGCCCAGGCACCGGTCTATTTCTACGAAGGAAAATAGGAGTTGCTTCCCTTTTTAACAGATATCAGTTCATATAGATTTTATCATGGACTTATCAGAATGTAACGAAGTTGGAGAATATGATCTTTTATATAGGGAGATAACTTGTGTTGTTAGAAGATGACTGTACTCTACGAGGGTAAATTCCCGACAGTTTACAAAATTTTCCTTGCTGACACTATAAATTCTTCACATGTCCAGTTTCTCTACATTCCTCTGGTTTGCATTCAATAATTGAATATTTGTTGATATTGATAATTTTTGAGGTGCCAGGTACAAGATAACAATATGTCACTATTCTGTTCACAAACCAAATTTCATAGTTCTATTTATAAACAATACTCTATTTATAAAGATTATAAATTGACGTCAATATTTTGTGTACAAACAATATGCCTTTCCTTATATAAACAATGACATTTATTATTCCCTCTTTTATCGCTACATCTAAAGAGATGTGTTTAAAGACAACACATTATGAAAATACAAAAAAGACAGCATATTAAAACTAAACCCAATCAATGGTGGCATAATTTTACCCAATCAATGGTGGTATAATTTTACCCAATCTATGGTGGTATAATTTTACCCAATCAAGGGCGGTATAATTTTACCCAATCAATGGTCGTATAATTTTACCCAATCAATGGTGGTGGTGGTAAAATTTTACCCAATCAATGGTGGTATAATTTTACCCAATCAATGGTTGTATAATCTTACCCAATCAATGGTGGTGGTGGTATAATTTTACCCAATCAATGGTGGTATAATTTTACCCAATCAATGGTGGTATCTTTTTGACTGCCACATCATTCAGATATTAGTCCACAACATTTTTTTGGAATGTTACAATAAACACAAGGAAACCACAAATATTTCTACAAAACCAGTACTTCATATCAACAAACAGTTTATTGTTTTCTAAATGTCTAATGCATCAAGCTTTCAACACCAAAATGAAAATGCATATCAGTATATTCAAACACTTGTAAAATAATGACCACTCTTTGATTTAATTCCAAAACATATCCATTAATACCATAAGGTAGGTTTGAGGGTATGTCGTGGAGATATCTCACACCTACCTGTAGTCGGCACCTTCCTTTTATATTAACTTCCACTAGATGCCTCCCCTCTTCCTTCTCACCTTGACTAGAGACTATTAGACCTAAGATGGCCGGGGGTCTCTATACGATAAATGTTTTACAGTTATAATACAGGACATTCTTACCCCTTTGTTTGAGATTTTTCTGTCTTACCTGCACATTTGAGTGTATACAGATATGTAAGATGGTCTTGTTTATCTTGAATGATTTGAAGACTTTTCAATATGGTGGCACTACATCAATGACACCTATAGGTCGGTTAATTATGTTTTGCCTGATCACCAATAGAATTTTCAGCAAAAGAAGCCAGAAAACCTTTTTCTGTATCCTTTCAAGTGTCACAAATTCTGAATCTTTATTTGATTACACTGTTTTCGCACAACAAGTGCCACTTGCACCCTCCTATGTAATTCTACTAAATAGCTGTGTAGACAAGATTCAAGATAAAAAAAAACGGGTCGTCAGGTGGCCGAACTGTTATACTGAAGTTACTATGTTTTGTGTAGAAAGTATCATGTCTACAAAACAAGAGAGTTCATGAAATGTATGGCAATGTAATATATTGTATACATCATAATATTGTAACCAGGACATTGACATAAATCGCCTGAAAATGGCCGTAATGCTTGAAAACGTTCGTGACAAACAAGTATATTTGCTTTGTTGATTGCTTATTACAAAACTGATATGTATAACGGCCATACCTGTAGGTACAAGTAGACTCAAAATCAAAATGTTACTTTTTGTGTGCAAAAAGGTGTAAAAATAAGACATGGAAGCCCCAGACGTGTGACAGATGATACAATTACAGTTCCTCCCGCTGACTTAACTGGAAAGAAGTTAAAATATTAAGTCTTTCGTTTAATTGTTCTTTCTTTTTATCACTCACTTTCCCGTCTTTCAATTTTTCTACTCTTGTAATTTCTGAATTAACAAAAGTGTCTCCTTTTTCTAAAATCTTTTTCATTGTTTTCACATAAATTTCAGCAGATCTCTTTGTTGATTCGTCTGTTTCTTTAGAAGCATCTCCTTCTGCTGTGGCTAAAATGCCTGGACGTTTATCAGCACTGGCTTGTAAAAAGTCCTTCACTTTTTTATCATAATCTTCTAAGCAAGATGGAAGTCCAAGCCAAAGACCTGAAACAAAAATGAAGTCAGCATGAGATTCACAGTCAATGTAAGAATACATTTTGTACATCAAAAGATAAAGGGTATCCTCGTATCAAATGGTAAAGGGTATCCTCGTACCAAACGGTAAAGGGTATCCTCATATCAAATGGTAAAGGGTATCCTCGTACCAAACGGTAAAGGGTATTCTCGTACCAAACGGTAAAGTGTATCCTCGTATCCAAACAGTAAAGGGTATCCTCGTACCAAACAGTAAAGGGTATCCTCGTACCAAACGGTAAAGGGTATCCTCGTATCAAACGCTAAAGGGTATCCTCATACCAAACGGTAAAGGGTATCCTCGTTCCAAACAGTAAAGGGTATCCTCGTACCAAACGGTAAAGAGTATCCTCATACCAAACAGTAAAAGGTATCCTCATACAAAACAGTAAAGGGTATCCTCATACCAAACAGTAAAGGGTATCCTCTTACCAAACGGTAAAGGGTATCCTCGTACCAAACGGTAAAGGGTATCCTCGTACCAAACAGTAAAGGGTATCCTCGTACCAAACGGTAAAGGGTATCCTCGTACCAAACAGTAAAGGGTATCCTCGTATCAAAAGGTAAAGGGTATCCTCATACCAAACAGTAAAGGGTATCCTCATACCAAACAGTAAAGGGTATCCTCTTACCAAACGGTAAAGGGTATCCTCGTACCAAACGGTAAAGGGTATCCTCGTACTAAAAGATAAAGGGTATCCTCGTACCAAACGGTAAAGGGTATCCTCGTACCAAACGGTAAAGGGTATCCTTGTATCAAAAGGTAAAGGGTATCATTGTATCAAAAGGTAAAGGGTATCCTCGTACCAAAAGGTAAAGGGTATCCTTGTATGAAAAGGTAAAGGTTATCCTCGTACCAAAAGGTAAAGGGTATCCTCATACCAAACAGTAAAGGGTATCCTCTTACCAAACGGTAAAGGGTATCCTCGTACCAAACGGTATAGGGTATCCTTGTATCAAAAGGTAAAGGGTATCATTGTATCAAAAGGTAAAGGGTATCCTCGTACCAAAAGGTAAAGGATATCCTCGTACCAAAAGGTAAAGGGTATCCTCATACCAAAAGGTAAAGGGCATCCTCGTACCAAAAGGTAAAGGGTATCCTCGTACCAAAAGGTAAAGGGTATCCTCATACCAAACAGTAAAGGGTATCCTCATACCAAACAGTAAAGGGTATCCTCATACCAAACAGTAAAGGGTATCCTCTTACCAAACGGTAAAGGGTATCCTCGTACCAAACAGTAAAGGGGATCCTCGTACCAAACAGTAAAGGGTATCCTCGTACCAAAAGGTAAAGGGTATCGTCGTACCAAAAGGTAAAGGGTATCCTCGTACCAAACAGTAAAGGGTATCCTCGTACCAAACGGTAAAGGGTATCCTTGTATCAAAAGGTAAAGGGTATCCTCGTACCAAACGGTAAAGGGTCCAATTATCTAATTATAAATCAGAACTAAAAACATGCCTACATAGATGTCAGAAGAAACAAAAAAGCTGTTAATAGGAATTTAACAAATCAAGCAGATTTACAACAGAACCCAGACAGACCGAGACACAGTATGACACAGGCTCACCTTAGTTGTTTTGGACCAAGTTAGTTAAACATGTTTGATTTTACAGTTGTCAGTTAAAAAATTATTGAATATCGGACTGAGGCAAGACAATACATAGACCAGTTTGCAATTTAATTGTTATTTGTGCTGACATAATTGCATGTATATCTTCTGGAATAAACAATGAATTAATATATTAATTAACGTTTTAATACACATGTCAATCCCGACAACAGTCATGTACGTACACGTGGCTAAGCACGTACATCGTTCACAGTAACTAACGGGCTAGTTGGTATAAAGGTAGGAGGAACCACACTATCGTCACCAGTTTTCGAAATAATCTCGAAAGAATCAGTATGAAACGAATCCAGGATTACTTCAAGAAGGCAGAGAGTCGAAAAGACACCATTCCAAAGGAATGGAGAAATCCACCCTCACCATTAGGAAGGCCAGCAAAACGACCTGTTGAGAGGCCAAGGCTTGATGTTACACCGACTAAGTCGTACACACGAACTCCTCCTACCACACCGACTAAGTCGTACACATGAACCCTCCTACCACACCGACTAAGTCGTACACATGAACCCCTCCTACCACACCGACTAAGTCGTACACATGAACCCCTCCTACCACACCGACTAAGTCGTACACATGAACCCCTCCTACCACACCGACTAAGTCGTACACATGAACCCCTCCTACCACACCGACTAAGTCGTACACATGAACCCCTCCTACCACACCGACTAAGTCGTACACATGAACCCCTCCTACCACACCGACTAAGTCGTACACATGAACCCCTCCTACCACACCGACTAAGTCGTACACATGAACCCCTCCTACCACACCGACTAAGTCGTACACATGAACCCCTCCTACCACACCGACTAAGTCGTACACATGAACCCCTCCTACCACACCGACTAAGTCGTACACATGAACCCCTCCTACCACACCGACTAAGTCGTACACATGAACCCCTCCTACCACACCGACTAAGTCGTACACATGAACCCCTCCTACCACACCGACTAAGTCGTACACATGAACCCCTCCTACCACACCGACTAAGTCGTACACATGAACCCCTCCTACCACACCGACTAAGTCGTACACATGAACCCCTCCTACCACACCGACTAAGTCGTACACATGAACCCCTCCTACCACACCGACTAAGTCGTACACATGAACCCCTCCTACCACACCGACTAAGTCGTACACATGAACCCCTCCTACCACACCGACTAAGTCGTACACATGAACCCCTCCTACCACACCGACTAAGTCGTACACATGAACCCCTCCTACCACACCGACTAAGTCGTACACATGAACCCCTCCTACCACACCGACTAAGTCGTACACATGAACCCCTCCTACCACACCGACTAAGTCGTACACATGAACCCCTCCTACCACACCGACTAAGTCGTACACATGAACCCCTCCTACCACACCGACTAAGTCGTACACATGAACCCCTCCTACCACACCGACTAAGTCGTACACATGAACCCCTCCTACCACACCGACTAAGTCGTACACATGAACCCCTCCTACCACACCGACTAAGTCGTACACATGAACCCCTCCTACCACACCGACTAAGTCGTACACATGAACCCCTCCTACCACACCGACTAAGTCGTACACATGAACCCCTCCTACCACACCGACTAAGTCGTACACATGAACCCCTCCTACCACACCGACTAAGTCGTACACATGAACCCCTCCTACCACACCGACTAAGTCGTACACATGAACCCCTCCTACCACACCGACTAAGTCGTACACATGAACCCCTCCTACCACACCGACTAAGTCGTACACATGAACCCCTCCTACCACACCGACTAAGTCGTACACATGAACCCCTCCTACCACACCGACTAAGTCGTACACATGAACCCCTCCTACCACACCGACTAAGTCGTACACATGAACCCCTCCTACCACACCGACTAAGTCGTACACATGAACCCCTCCTACCACACCGACTAAGTCGTACACATGAACCCCTCCTACCACACCGACTAAGTCGTACACATGAACCCCTCCTACCACACCGACTAAGTCGTACACATGAACCCCTCCTACCACACCGACTAAGTCGTACACATGAACCCCTCCTACCACACCGACTAAGTCGTACACATGAACCCCTCCTACCACACCGACTAAGTCGTACACATGAACCCCTCCTACCACACCGACTAAGTCGTACACATGAACCCCTCCTACCACACCGACTAAGTCGTACACATGAACCCCTCCTACCACACCGACTAAGTCGTACACATGAACCCCTCCTACCACACCGACTAAGTCGTACACATGAACCCCTCCTACCACACCGACTAAGTCGTACACATGAACCCCTCCTACCACACCGACTAAGTCGTACACATGAACCCCTCCTACCACACCGACTAAGTCGTACACATGAACCCCTCCTACCACACCGACTAAGTCGTACACATGAACCCCTCCTACCACACCGACTAAGTCGTACACATGAACCCCTCCTACCACACCGACTAAGTCGTACACATGAACCCCTCCTACCACACCGACTACCAATACACAGAGTGGTGATGAATGTGATGACCAGTACCTGAGCGATGAGCCAAGTCTTAGAAAAATTCGGGGCAAATATAAATTTTATACTGTTGCCGAGAAAAAAGAAGTTCTGGATTTGGCGGAGGTGTACGGGACATGTGCCATAGCAACAAAATATGGTATACCAAAGTCCACTCTTTAAAAATGGAAAAAGACTTTTTGTCCAAATTCTCCTAAAACACCAAAAGGACGGGAAGTTGGAGGTGGCGGTAAATTAATGTATTCCGAGGACGTGGAGCTGAAGATTGTCCATTGGATACATAGTCAGAGAGAACTCCAGCTTCCGGTCAGCCGACGCAGTATACAGATGTATGGGCAGAACCTGGTTTAGTCTACGAACAAACAGACCATTTTCAAGGCCTCAGATGGATGGCTAGCTCGATTTTTTAAACGTAACAACTTATCGTTGAGGTGTAAAACATCGATTTCGCAAAAACTACCCGGAGATATTGCTGTCCGCCTGACTGCGTTTTACAAACATTTGAGGGAAATTCGACTGGACGAAGAGTTTGATGATGAGTATATCATCAACATGGACGAAGTCCCAATGTATTTTGAACTAGTGCCTGGGAAAACGGTCAACATGAAAAATGACACTGCACCCTAGTGTTGGCCGTTACCTCAAGTGGAAGATATCTACCAAGCATGGTGATATTCAAAGGCAAACGGGAACTCAAGCTAACCACACCTAACGGATGGTTAGTTTGTGTCAACGAAAAGGCCTGGATGAGGGAGCTGGAAATGGTGCGGTGGATCCGGGAGGTGGTCCGCAAATATACAGACAGACGCCCAGCTCTACTTGTCATGGATTCGTTTGCAGCCCATTCCACAGAAGCTGTTAAGAAACAACTGAAGAAAGCTAACATCAACCCTGCGTACATACCTGGAGGATGCACGTGCAAAGCACAACCTTTAGATGTTTCTCTGAACAAACCGCTAAAGGACCATCTCCGTGAGCTGTGGTCAACCAGCATAACCAATCAGATGAAGCAACAGGGAGACAACATGACAACAGCCACCTTAAAAGCCGCCACATAACAAGATGTGGTTAATTGGGTTGCTGAAGCCGTCACAAAGATGGAAAAGAATCCAGAGATGATCAGAAGATCATTCAAGGTCACTGGCATCTCTAATGCATTGACATGAGGACCAGTTTATCCACAACAGCAGTGAAGTGGATGCCATCCTAGATGAAAGTGAAGATGACATGGAGTTTGATGGGTTTGAGGAGACAGATGTAGCAGAGAGTGCCATCGATCCATTTGCAGATTGTGACGGCGAATGAAGACATCATCATATAAATCAACGGCCCTTTTTAGGGCCACCAAATACACAAAAAGATCCTAAATACACATCGAATATAGCGCATCCCAATTTCGCAAACGCACTCTTTCAATTTTTGTATGAACCCCATTTCCCATAGAACACCGTCAACATCATCATGTATTTTAAATAAATAACACAAAGATCCACATTATTAAAAAAAAATCCCGGTATATATATAACGGATTATTTTTTAAATACTGGGAATCTTGTTGGTGTTATTTATTTCAAATATATATATATGTCAAAGTAATACATTATATCCTTTATATGATAGGGGGGAAAACAAAACAATTTATCATTTTTTATCGTACAGTATTAAGATACTTCAACGTTCCGTGCTCCGTATTGATCGGATGATATACATAGTTTGGGGCCTCACGTTGAATAGCAGGTTAACAGGAGAAGCAAAACATCGCTGAAAACATGTGGAATATATGTACACGTGTTCTTTAACATTTGACTAAGATGGTCAAACATACAGATTTTAAATACAATCTGTTACAACAACGTTGCTGTCGACGTGTATTGCTGACCAAGACGAGCGATTTTGCGAGACCGGTATTTTGAATGCCGATAGTCAAACTCGCACTTCAAATTAAATTCACCCTTACCCAAACTTCGTACGATGTGTTCGAACTATCTGAAATGTTAACTAGACAAACAATTATTGTTTTTATTGTTAACAAGGTTACCGCGAGCGGTATATAATACGCCCGTCACACATTGAATGAGAAGTTGTTTGTATGATTGAAATATATGAAGTATTTGTGAGTAATTGATATTAACAGAGAAATCATTCAACAAAACTGGTAGATCAATGAGTGCAATACAACATCATGGAACGCATGCATCGCATTAATGAAACCAAGGGGATTAACTCCAGTAATTACGGTCGGATAATGGCGGTTATCAAACTTGTCCAAGCTTTCATGGTAATTAACCTTGTTTTGAAGTTTGAAGTTAATCCGTCAATAATTACTCGAGAAATCGAGCGGACACTGTTTCGGCAAGTCCATAAAAGGGCATAACTCTGCAAATTATGGTCGGAGAATGGCGGTTATCGAACTTGTCCGAGCTTTCATGGTAATTAACCTTGTTGTGAAGTTGGAAGTTAATCCGTTAATAATTACTCGAGATATCGAGCGGTCACTGTTTTGGCAAGTAAAGGGGCATAACTCCAGAAATTATGGTCGGATAATGGCGGTTATCGAACTTGTCCTAGCTTTTATGGTAATTAACCTTGTTGTGAAGTTTGAACTTAATCCGTTAATAATTACTCGAGATATCGACCGGACACTGTTTCGGCAAGTCCATAAAGGGGCATAACTCCATAAATTATGGTCGGATAATGGCGGTTATCAAACTTGTCCGTGGTTTCATGGTAATTAACCTTGTTGTGAAGTTTGAAGTTAATCCGTTAATAATTACTCGAGATATCGAGCGGACACTGGTTCGGCAAGTCCATAAAGGGGCATAACTCCACAAATTATGGTCGGATAATGGCGGTTATCGAACTTGTCCGTGGTTTCATGGTAATTAACCTTGTTGTGAAGTTGGAAGTTAATCCGTTAATAATTACTCGAGATATCGATCGGACACTGTTTCGGCAAGTCCATAAAAGGGCATAACTCTGCAAATTATGGTCGGAGAATGGCGGTTATCGAACTTGTCCGAGCTTTTTATGGTAATTAACCTTGTTGTGAAGTTTGAAGTTAATCCATTAATAATTACTCGAGACATCGAGCGGACACTGTTTCGGCAAATCCATAAAGTGGCATAACTCAACAAATTATGGTCGGATAATGGCGGTTATCGAACTTGTCTGAGGTTTCATGGTAATTAACCTTGTTGTGAAGTTGGAAGTTAATCCGTTAATAATTACTCGAGACATCGAGCGGACACTGTTTCGGCAAATCCATAAAGGGGCATAACTCCACAAATTATGGTCGGATAATGGCGGTTATCGAACTTGTCTGAGGTTTCATGGTAATTAACCTTGTTGTGAAGTTTGAAGTTAATCCGTTAATAATTACTCGAGACATCGAGCGGACACTGTTTCGGCAAATCCATAAAGGGGCATAACTCCACAAATTATGGTCGGATAATGGCGGTTATCGAACTTGTCCGAGGTTTCATGGTAATTAACCTTGTTGTGAAGTTGGAAGTTAATCCGTTAATAATTACTCGAGATATCGAGCGGACATCGTTTGCCCGCCCCCCCGCCCGCTCACTTGATAACATAATACATCCCCGTCTTCGACGGGCGTATAAAAAGGTTTGTTCGAACTATCCGCCTATTCGAACTGACCGGAGGTTTACCGTAATCCCACAGTTCTGATGCTATAAATATGTACATCAAATTCAGCTTGAGGTAAGTGCTTCTGTCAAAGTTTTTGAGCAAACTTATTACGTCATCATTATTGACTTACTGATCTCATTTCTCTCCTTTCACTGATCACTTACACCTCTATTACTACAGACTTACACCGCTATTACTACAGACTTACACCTCTATTACTACAGACTTACACCTCTATTACTACAGAACCTACCTGATTCCTTCATAAGGAATTTCTTGACATCATCAGCACTTTTGGCATTGCCTAAGAATTTCTTTGGATTTTCTGCATCTCCAGATAAGAAGAGTAAATAGACAGGGAAGTCCTCTTTTGTCACACCGAACCTTTTTGCCAAATCTGCATTCTCCTTTTCACCATAATCTGTGAAACCAAACATCACATATCTTTACCTATATTGTACTTGGTCTTAAGACAAAATCTATAAAACCAAACATCATATATATCTATTTCTGTATTGTACTTAGTCTTAAAACATAATATATAAAACCAAACATTATTTATCTATACCTATTATTGTACTTAGTCTTAAAACATAATATATATAAAACCAAACATCACATAATTATACCTATTATTTACTTGGTCTTAATGTACAATACCAAAACAATAAACAATAAGCTCAGAGACTGAGTTTTGAGTTTGTTCTGAATGAGTATGACAGGGAACTGTTATAGGACTGATATATCTAGCTACCTTGGACCTGGACTTCAGATACTAGAATGTCGTCCTGCGACAGTGTTGCGGCAGCGACCTCCTTGAATGCGTCCTGCTTCTCACCATATGGGTACGTCTCATCAAACTTGACCAACACTGCTTTGTGTTTCCTAAGGATCTGCAAAGTAAATCTAAACTTTACTTTTTTTGGTAGGAAATGAAAGGAATGAAACAAACCTCAGACCACAGAAAACAGGAGATCCAAGAGGGATCTTGCAATTTGGCACCCATCCACCATTGTACCATCTTCATTATTTCTATGTCAGTTTGATCTTTTCTAATCAAGTCATGTATAATGTAAATATATATACACCTTGAAGTAACTTGATCTGCGGTCATCTTGTATTTATAATCATTCTAAAAATAAAACATCCACAACTAAGGACCAATGGGAACTTACATATCAAATTTGAGAAAGATCCCTCAAGTACTTTCTGAGAATTAGCAATAACAAACTGTAACTGTCAAAATCAAAGATGCATGGCCACCCTTCATTCATTTTGTTTATTCCATCAGTCACAAAAGCAAACCTACATAGCAAATTTGAGAAATTCTGAGAAATAATGATAACAAATCTTAACTTTCAAAATCCAAGACAGCTGCCAGTCAGCCATTTGTTTATACGAACAGTCTCAAAAGCAAACATGCATAACAAAGGACCATGGGAAATCTACATATCAATTTCAAGAAAGATCCCTTCTGCACTTCCTTAGAAATAACAATAACATGGGTGGATTGTTTGAGTGGTTAACACTTCGACCTTCCACGCAGGCGGCCAAGGTTCGATCCCTGAAGTCGTCATACACATGGATATTCAGAGAATGTGATTTCCCCCCCCCCCCCCACACACACACACACAACTCCCACAACCCAGGTGGAGTATAAATTGTGCTGTAGGTGGCACTATAAATGATGCCGTTCAGAAGCATGGTCCTACTACAAACAGAACACATTACATCTCCAGCACACACACATATAGGGAGATATTAGCCAGGTTGCATATAGGACTAGTAGCTAGCGCCTGATAAGGCAGCTCCTGCGAATTCCTCAAAAATTGTAATTGTAATTATGAATGAGTTTTAACTTGACATATTGATTAATTGTAATAGGACGAGGAATAGTGATAAAGATAGTGCCATCGCTGACGCTTGTAAGGCAACCTAATAAATCGGCATCTTTTACACTATTCCCCCCTTTCTCAAACACCAACCCAGGTTATTTGACTCCCCGCCAAGGGTTCTCCTACCTTGAACGAGGAGGGTAAACGGCACCAATTTGTAATAGGTCGAGGAATAGATAAAATACACCATACATATTTAAGTAGAGAGACATAGAAAACTGAAAATGACAATTTTTACTTTGGTTATTGTGCATTAATTAAGTAAAACCACGGTAAAACCTAACTAGCATATCTAGACCACTGAACTAAAACGTTAACAGCTGGATAGGTCCTTCCGTCTTTGTCATGCATTTAAACAAAATAAAAAGAATTGTCAGCTTAAAATTTGTTGGAAAATAGTTTACTTACTTTCTCGAAAACGCCTGAATTTAGTTGAATTGATCCTTTAACGCCATCAGCGTGAATTATTTGAAAAAGCATAAATACAACCGCTAGACCGGTAAGAAACATGCTTTTCGTCTCCATCATTGTTTCACTGATGAGGTGGCCCAATCAAAAATCATTTTATATACTGCAGGAAATAAATTACAAATGTGCCACGATTGTTTTGTCTCGAAGTTTGATTGGTCAAAATTGAAACCATTCGATTCTCTCGGAGGTCGACCATTCAAAGAACAATTTTGTTTACATACATGCTGTTACTTGTGTGTTCGATGAGAAACTGTCTGCTGATTATTGATTCACGTGGGAAGGTAAATACAAAATATATCTAGTGTTTGAGTATTATTCTGCACAACTGATGTGTTTTACTCGTACATTGAGAGACAGGTTGGTAGGATCGTGTAAGGATCAGATAGGCCTAGTGGGAAATCTGACCTTATGATACCGACCATAATATGTAGTAAGTTACCCCCTCTCTCCTCCATCGTTAATTCTCTTCCCTCCGTAATGAATTGACGGTCGCGATGTAAGATTGTGGATGCTGCATACATAAGGTTTGTTAAATTAATACTGTAATGTAGATAACAAATCATAGTAAGAAAGAAAAAATATTACTCATATAATAACATATATAGAAAATATTACAGAAACTATTCATGATTGAATGACCAGTTTCTGAGTCCTTCTACATGTTACTTGTATAGATCTATCAATCTATGGGGAGAGGAGGCAGGACCGTAATCGGATCACAGCTGGTACTAGCCGCGTCTGTCAATACACAAATAATATAATCATATTATGGGTGTATTAACAAACGAGGCTAGTACCTGTAATCTGTGCGTGTGAAGATTATGTATTTTGTTTCCCAATATATAGGAGTAAATTCAGATTACAAAAATAATTGTATTCATATAAATTTCAAAGATCATTTTTAACTGTTAAATTTTGAGAAAGAAATGTTAATTTGAAGTGCAAAATATTGAAAAATTTAAGCTGTAATCAGTTTTGGGTATACTGACATTTGCAAACACCAGAAATGCTATAATTGCATGAAATATCTCGCGTGAGTCCTCAACTCATATAGGTGGTTTTTTTTTCGTTGGTGAAAACACCCTTCGATGTTCTTCGTTTATGATACAAGCATAAACTGATATAATTCATCTGCTGAATTTTCAATGAATGAAGAAAATGATTTTGGTGATCCATTTTGGGAACTGTGATCACCTTATACTCTTCTTCTTCTTATGGTACATGGGCTCCTTCAATGGTGATCTTTATGCCCTCGGGGGTCCTAACTCAGAGGCATGAAAAAGGGGGTAATTTACAGTGATTAGTTTTTTTTGTTTTTTTGTGCAAGGTATATAGATAAAAGATAAAAGTTGGCGTATATTTTAGCGTGTGATGAGGGCTTCAAGAGCTGTATAGGGTAAGTGTGCCTTGAAGTCCTCTAGTGTTGCAGATATGTGTTTGTATGCGTGAGGGTGTGCATGTCTGGTTCGGGGGTCTACGGGTGTAAGTATATATGTTGGGTTTATGGCTACGATATGGTGCACAATTTTGTGAAAAAGGATCATCCTTGTGTGACAGCGCCGTGTTTGTAGTGTTGGCAATTGTAGTGTGTGGATCATATCTGTTACGGAGCTAGTGTTGTGGTATCTGTTGTTTATCTAGCGTGCTGCTCTTCGTTGTGTTTTTTCTATTTGTTTAATTTGGTTTGTGTTGTGTGGATCCCAAATGGAAGAGCAGTATTCAAGTTTTGTCCTGACTAGTGCTTTATATGCGTGTTGTTTTATATGTGGTGAGTCATATATAGGACTCTACAGTACAGATATCATGATGGGTTTGATGTAGAGAACAAGTCAAAACCCACATATTTCAATCAACCTTCCTCAGTTATTTCTGGAAAGACAATAATTAACCGGAGAAACCTTGGAGGCGACATCTGTTGTGTCATCTTTTTGTTGGTGCATCACAACTAGTTATTTTTAGCTCACCAGTCGCATGAAGTGCCTGCACATGTGAGCTTATGGTATATGGTATGTTGTCTGTTGTCCGTCAACTTTTTCTTTGAATGACTTTAGCTTCTACCTAAGAACCTAGGGTCATGATATTTAACTAGTAGGTACCTTGGACAAAATGCTATAAAGTATCCTCAAATAAATGACCTACTTTCATGTCAAATATGTAAAAACCTTTAAACAATTGAATAAACAGAAGGCTTAAGGAGTGATGATACTTCGTCATTAGGTGCCTGCCATGGAGTGCTATACAATTTCCTCATATCCATGACCTTGACATACTTTCAAGATCACAAGGGTTGAATGTGTTTAAAATACATAAACCCGAAGGGCCGGCATGGTGATAAATGATATTTGGCCAGTAGGTACCTGGTATGTTATGCTATAAAGTGTTCTCAAACGAATGACCTTGACCTACATTTAAGGTCACATGGGTCAATTGTGATAAAACTTTTGAAAGACTTCTTCTGAATAACTAAGACACATATGGTGATGATATTTGGGCAGTAGCATGCTACTGGCCAAACATCATCACCATTATATTTGGTGTATGATTCTTTTGAGATTAGTATCTGGCAAGTAATTTTCTGTAGCACTTGCAATTTCCTGAAGGATTCGTAGGTTTGAAAATTTCATACTTGCCCTGAAACTGATATAAAAGTGGGATGTTTTTTACCTTGGCAAGTTCATACAATGAGATCAAGATAGTAAATGAAAACATTGTAATATTGTTGATAATTGACAGGATTTGTTTTCACTTCCTTCAGATGACATCATGACATGTGTTGATTGACTTGTGTCTGCGTCACCATTCAACCATGACAGAACATGCAGTCTGCTTGTGGGTGAAGGCCGAGCCTTTCAGCTATGGAGCATTTCCCATAGCACCTCACCCTAGACTCACATTTAGTGTAAGTATACCATGCCATGTCACTACAATCTAATGTTTAAAACAAGTTTCCATAATCACATCACAGCAAAATTAATATTACATGGTTGGTTGTAACTCTCTATGTTAATCTGTTTATAGGTATAGAGGTGTTATCTCGCCCGGCTTAAACGTCAACCTAATGCAGGAATTAGCTTGCTTGGTTTTAGCAGGGTAAAAGCTAACGTCCATCAGCAAATATGCTGCCAATGGAGATATTCTCAGGGAGCAATTATCAGCACTTTGTCCTATGTCAGTTTGGAGTGTTTGTCTGGGCCATAACTTCTGACTTGCTGGAAGATAGCTCAGTGAAAGTCCAGAGATATATGTAGGACGGCTAGCCAATGTGTTGTATATCATTGGCTACCTAGTCATCGTGACATGTTGGAGGTGTAATTATATATAAATGATTACATTTTGATTTTCATTAAAAAGTTACAAATAAGTTCATATGACGACTTCATACTAAAGTACTTAGTTTTAACAGGAAAACAGTGTTTCTGTGAATAGCACATTGCATATTATAACACGATTGTATCAATCTAGGTTTCCTTTATAGCCAAATAGTGGGAAAGAGGCCATTTTCTCCCTCCTTATTTGTTAAAAATATCTATTGATAAAGTGAGATCAGAGAATTCAATTTGAGAATATTGTTGTTTAGAATTTTACTTGTTATCCTTGAAGTATGAAATATGTCATTCCTAAAATACGAGGTAAAAATTGGTACTGGTCTTTTATTTGCAGAATATCAAGAAAATTGTTATATATGCCAAAAATAAGGGACACTTGGGCTTTCCAAGGATAAAGTAAGTATTTCTTTAACATTTTATTCAGGTTGGTAACTTTATATGGATTATGAAAATACTCTTGTAACACAACCAATAGGTGTTTCTATGTGACGTCTCTAGTACAACATTTACTCTGTCATCAGACAATGACCAGCTACGCTGTAAGCTTATGTACAATATTAGTTGTACAGTAATTACGGTGATTTTGAAACAGAAAACAGAAAACATGAACACATGATAGTTTGCCTTTATTTCAGCAATTGTGACCCTATTAGTATTTAAAAATTCCTTTGTTTGGCCGGCTTATCTGATACAGTTTTCAAAAATAATTATGTTACAGTGTAATAAAACTTACCATAAATGTTAAAAGTATCAATTTGATAATGTTTACCATGTTATAACCATGTCAGATAAAACCCTATTATAGTCACAGTATAGATCATATAGTGTGAAGTAAAAAGGATACATAGAAGTTACATTGTACCATTGTTTATGCATGCTATTACTTTGGTTATATTATGTATACAGTCATAAAGTAAAAAAAAATAAAATGATTTTGCTTTTGTAACAGAAGCAAGATGGGCCTAGCTTCTTTTTTTTTTTCATTCCACATACATGTATATGACCAACTTAAGAAGCCTGCCAATTCAGGATAAATGTCATGGGCAATTTTGATTTATTTTAATCAGGATTTCAATAAAAATATAGAAAAAGATACCATGTCATTAAGTCATGATTATGTTTCAGTTATTCGGTGTGGCGTCACATTGCCTGCAACAAACTGCACCTGACAGAAGACCTGGCCTGGATGTAAGTACATGTAACATTGGGGGGGTATTCTGTTGGGTGGGCACAAAGGGATAATTTGGCCATATTGCTTTAAAAGACTTCTTCTCTGGAATTGAGTGATTGAATATCAAACAGATTTCAATTTAAGCATTCTCATGTGGTGGGAATTCAAAATTGTACTAGTTGGAGGGCTGATCCCCCAGGTCTGAAAGGTGAGTCCAAAAAGAATATTTTGAATTGGACATTATCAAGATCTCCACCCTATATAGACGAATGCTCATACAGTTTGCTTTCAGGATGGCTTCTGGGTCTGGCCCCATCCTTGGAGACTAAATTGGTTCCTGGTCAGATTTCCACCCCATATATATACAAATGCTGGACACAATGATATTAGAATAGAGACTTAATTCCTGAGCATTCACTTTAAAATAGTTGGGATTTCCCACCCATAACCATATATACCATTGCTGGGCATTATGAGACAAACACAATCAGGATATAGTATTGACTCTCAGGTATGGCCCCACCATATAATATACAAAACATTTATATAGCGCCCTATATAATTTGTAAAATTACTCTAAAGCGATTAGGGGCTTAATTTCTGAACCAAAATTTAAAACAGTTGAGATCCCCAACTCATAACCATATATACCATTGCAGGGTATAGAGATCCAGCTGGTGAGCAGTACAGGCCCTCTTGTGTAGAATATCATTTTTTTTCTCAAAACCAGAAAAAAATAACCCTTTTGTTTTTAATCTCAATTAAAAGCTATTTTACTTGCACTGTCAGCTTTACTTGCACTGTCAGCTTAAGTTATCCAGTTGAGCAATACAGGCCCTCTGTAACTCTTGTTATAAATGTTTCGTGGGATGACAAGGTTGACAAAATAATTATGTAACATTGTATACCATGATGTGTAGGTATTTCTCGACATGTCATCTGTTCTGTGAAGACCTATCTGCTATGGAGAGAATTGAGAGGGACCAGGAAATGGCTGCTTGCTCTAGTCAACCAGACCGAGGTAGGTGATTCCTTTTCTAATGTGAAATGGTAAAACTATATAAGTTAACTGAGTTTTTTCTTTGACTTGTTTTAAAGGGGGAAAATGTTTAAAAAGGTCCAGAAAATTGGGGCTAATTCCATATAACGCATTCACCCTAATTAGCTCCCTTCTATAAGCACTCATTCCTTTTTTCGAAGGAATCCAAATTATGAATTATTTGTTCCTATTGTTACTTATATACAGCTTATGTGGATTGTTACTATTGTTGTTACAGACAGCTTATGTAGCCTGTTACTATTGTTGTTACACACAGATTATGTTTATGTAGCCTGTTACTATTGTTACTTATATACAGCTCATGTAGACTGTTACTATTGTTGTTACAGACAACTTATGTAGCCTGTTACTATTGTTGTACAGACAGATTATGTAGCCTGTTACTATTGTTACTTATATACAGCTTATGTAGACTGTTACTATTATTGTTACAGACAGATTATAGCCTGTTATTGTTGTTGTTACAGACAGATTATGTAGCCCGTTACTATTGTTGTTACAGACAGCTTATGGAGCCTGTTACTATTGTTGTTACAGACAGTCTATGTAGCCTGTTACTATTGTTGTTACAGACAGATTATGTTGACCGTTACTATTGTTGTTACAGACAGATTATGTTTATGAAGCCTGTTACTATTGTTACTTATATACAGCTTATGTAGACTGTTACTATTGTTGTTACAGACAGATTATAGCCTGTTACTATTGTTGTTACAGACAGATTATGTTTATGTAGCCTGTTACTATTGTTGTTATAGACAGATTATGTAGCCTGTTACTATTGTTGTTACAGACAGATTATGTAGC
>NW_018408619.1:13562-16594 GCF_002113885.1 Mizuhopecten yessoensis | reverse complement strand
GGTTTCTGTATAATGTAGAACCTCATTGGTCTGTACACTTTGGTTTCTGTATAATGTAGAACCTCATTGGTCTGTACACTTCAGTTTCTGTAATTCATTAACTATGTACTGTTACAGGTTTTTTGAAATAATACTTGAAATTTGTACATTGAACAATCATTTTAGTCAATTTTATACCTCACCTGCCTTATGCGGTTGCCCGGCATCTGAGGTAAATCTTTAAAATCCTTTTCCTTTAGTCTATTTGAAGGAATTTTACCAAATTGGGTCCAGAGCATCCTTAGGCAAGGGGAATCCAATTTTGTATAATCAGAGAGTGTGGACCCCCTGGGGGAAGAGGGAAAGGGTTCAATAAGGAGAACATAGTAATAAATGTTAAAAATACTTCTCCTTTGGTATGATAGGTGGGATTTTAAACAAATTTTATGTAGAACATCCTTTAACCTTGGGGCAGAGTGGGCGGGGCCCAATTGGGGAAATTGAAGTAAATCATTTAAATTTTCTTCTTCTGTATGATTTGGGGATTTTAAAATAATTTGTTCAGCATCCTAGGGGAAATTGGGCACAATCTTTTATGTTATAAAGTATTCTAGATTAAAGAGAAATCAACAGAGGGTGTGGCTGCCTTGGAGGCAGAGTAGCGAGGCTCGATATTGGGAACATAGAGAAAAATAACTAAAATCCTTCTTCTGTATTAGTGGAGGGATTTTAACCAAATTTGGTGCAGAGCATTCTTGTTTAAAAGGGACTCAATTTTGTATTATATACAGATGTCGTGGTCCCCAGATGGAAGTGGGGTGGGGCCCTAGAGGGGAAATAGTCTTTTAATATTTTTACTTTAAGAATGTAGAGATTTTAACCAAATTCAGATTAGACAAATCAAGGCCCAAATTTCATTTGTGGGTGTGATTCCCCTGGGAGCAGATGGCGGGGCCCAGAAAGCTAAATAGAGATAAATCTTAAAATACTTCTTGTTCCATACAGAAGAAGGGATCTAAATCAAATTTGATATTGAGTATACTTAGCCCAATGGGATTCAGTGTTGAATAACCATGCCCCCACCCCGATAGGGACAGAGGGATGGGACCCAATAATGTATGGGTGTTGTCCCTAGGTACAGAGGGATGGGACCCAATAATGTATGGGTGTTGCCCCTAGGGACAGAGGGATGGGACCCAATAATGTATTGGTGTTGTCCCTAGGGACAGAGGGATGGGACCCCATAATGTATGGGTGTTGTCCCTAGGGACAGAGGGATTGGACCTCATAATGTATGGGTGTTGTCCCTAGGGACCGCGGGATGGGACCCAATAGTGTATGGGTGTTGTCCCTAGGGGCAGAGGGATGGGACCTCATAATGTATGGGTGCTGTCCCTAGGGACCGAGGGATGGGACCCAATAATGTATGGGTGTTGTCCCTAGGTACAGAGGGATGGGACCCAATAATGTATGGGTGTTGCCCCTAGGGACAGAGGGATGGGACCTCATAATGTACGGGTGTTGTCCCTAGGGACCGAGGGATGGGACCCAATAATGTATGGGTGTTGTCCGTATGGACAGAGGGATGGGACCCAATAATGTATGGGGGTTGTCCCTAGGGACAGAGGGATGGGACCCAATAATGTATTGGTGTTGTCCCTAGGGACAGAGGGATGGGACCTCATAATGTACGGGTGTTGTCCCTAGGGACCGAGGGATGGGACCCAATAATGTATGGGTGTTGTCCCTAGGGACCGAGGGATGGGACCCAATAGTGTATGGGTGTTGTCCCTAGGGACAGAGGGATGGGACCTCATAATGTATGGGTGTTGTCCCTAGGGACCGAGGGATGGGACCCAATAGTGTATGGGTGTTGTCCCTAGGGACAGAGGGATAGGACCTCATAATGTATGGGTGTTGTCCCTAGGGACCGCGGGATGGGACCCAATAGTGTATGGGTGTTGTCCCTAGGGGCAGAGGGATGGGACCTCATAATGTATGGGTGCTGTCCCTAGGGACCGAGGGATGGGACCCAATAATGTATGGGTGTTGTCCCTAGGGACAGAGAGATGGGACCCAATAATGTATGGGTGTTGTCCCTACGGACAGAGGGATGGGACTCAATAATGTATGGGTGTTGTCCCTAGGGACAGAGGGGTGGGACCTCATAATGTATGGGTGTTGTCCCTAGGGACCGAGGGATGGGACCCAATAATGTATGGGTGTTGATGAGGGACAGATACAATATTTGGAAATATTTGTAGTATGATATTTGTAGTATGATATTTGTATGATATTTGTAGTATGATATTTGTAGTATTTTGTAGTATGATGTTTGTAGTATGATATTTGTAGTATTTTGTAGTATGATATTTGTAGTATGATATTTAATGAGAATATTTTGCCATGATTAGTTAATTATCCAGGAGAGCAACACAGGCCCTCTAGGCCATTTGTTATTTCATTATGAAGATATGAACCTTTTCGGTGTTAATGTTGTGAGTGGTCCTAGGCACCAATAGCAGTCCAGGTTAGATTGCAGCAACAGTACCATCCTTAACACAGTAAGATGGCCAACAGTGCGTTCTAGTTCTCCGGACCTGGACGGGACAGGAAGGTCAACTCCACGAGGAAATAAGGCTAGTATCACATCTCTAGCATTCTCATCATTCACCAACTCAGCTTTTCAAACATTCTGGTATTGCTCCAAACTTGGGAGTTATTTTATTTCCATTTCAAGCAGTATTGTACTGGCTAGAAAAGGGGGTCCCTTGTTTGGAGGCATTAGGAGCTGTACAGTGTATTCAATCATAGTGCTGTCACTACCAAATTAAAAGGACATGAAGGAATCTAGTAAATTCAAAAGGATATATCTGTAAACTAATCTTAATGTATACCCAACAAGTACCACCAGAGGGAGCGATAGGTTTACGCTCCGACTATCTTTCTGTCCATCCCTCTGTCCTCAGTGTGTTGCTGTCTTCAGTCAACAGTTAACGAGGTTTTACTGTGGGTTGTGTACACCAGTTAACAGGGTTTTACTGTGGGTTGTG
>NW_018408619.1:0-8170 GCF_002113885.1 Mizuhopecten yessoensis | reverse complement strand
TTCTTACACCAGTTAACAGGGTTTTACTGTAGGTTGTATTAAACTTTCCTGTTGTTGTCTGTTCTTACACCAGTAAACAGGGTTTTACTGTAGGTGGTATTAAACCACCCTGTCATTGTCTGTTCTTACACCAGTTAACAGGGTTTTACTCTAGGGTGTATTAAACTACCCTGTTGTTGTCTGTTCTTACACCAGTAAACAGGGTTTTACTGTAGGTTGTATTAAACCACCCTGTTGTTGTCTCTTTTTACAGACACTGGATGACCACAGTCATATGGTTTTTGTACAGAACCATATCCATGAAATTCTGGAACTCCTGGTGGAGCCGGGTAAGAACGTGATAACCCTTCTCTAACTCCTGTTGTAGCCGGGTAAGAATATGATAACCCTTTCTCTAACTCCTGGTGGAGCTGGGTAAGTATGTGAGGACCCTTCTGTAACTCCTGGTGGAGCCGGGTAAGTATGTGAGGTCCCTTCTCTAACTTGTGTTGCAGCCAGGTAAGTATGTGAGGACCCTTTCTCTAACTCCTGGTGGAGCTGGGTAAGTATGTGAGGTCCCTTCTGTAACTCCTGGTGGAGCTGGGTAAGTATGTGAGGTCCCTTCTCTAACTCCTGTTGTAGCCGGGTAAGTATGTGAGGACCCTTCTGTAACTCCTGGTGGAGCTGGGTAAGTATGTGAGGACCCTTCTGTAACTCCTGGTGGAGCTGGGTAAGAACATGATAACCCTTTCTCTAATTCCTGGTGGAGCTGGGTAAGTATGTGAGGACCCTTCTGTAACTCCTGGTGGAGCCGGGAAAGAACGTGAGAACCCTTCTCTAACTCCTGGTGGAGTGGGGTAAGAATGTGATAACCTTTCTGTAACACCTGGTGGAGTGGGGTAAGAATGTGATAACCTTTCTGTAACTCCTGGTGGAGTGGGGTAAGAATGTGATAACCTTTCTGTAACTCCTGGTGAAGTGGGGTATTAATGTGATAACCTTTCTGTAACTCTTGGTGGAGTGGGGTAAGAATGTGATAACCCTTCTGTAACTCCTGGTGGCGGGGGGTAAGAATGTGATAACCCTTCTGTAACTCCTGGTGGAGCCGGGTAAGAATGTGATAACCTTTCTGTAACTCTCGGTGGAGTGGGGTAAGAATGTGATAACCCTTCTGTAACTCCTGATGGAGTCGGGTATTAATGTGATAACCTTTCTGTAACTCTTGGTAGAGTGGGGTAAGAATGTGAGAACCCTTCTCTAACTCCTGGTGGAGCCGGGTAAGAATCTGATAACCTTTCTGTAACTCCTGGTGGAGCCGGGTAAGAATCTGATAACCCTTTTGTAACACCTGGTGGAGTGGGGTAAGAATATGATAACCCTTTCTCTAACTCCTGGTGGAGCTGGGTAAGAACGAGAGAACCCTTTTCTAACACCTGGTAGAGTGGGGTAATAATGTGATAACCCTTTCTCTAACTCCTGGTGGAGCCGGGTAAGAATGTGATAACCCTTCTCTAAATCCTGGTGGAGTTTTCTTGCTACTGGTGAAATCGACATCAATTTTGTGGACAACTCGTACTCATTTTACACCTTTGTGTGCATACGCTTCACTGGTCATTTGTCTGATGGAGGTGACAGTGTACATACGCTTCACTGGTCATCTGTCTGATGGAGGTGACAGTGTACATACGCTTCACTGGTCATCTGTCTGATGGAGGTGACAGTGTACATACGCTTCACTGGTCATCTGTCTGATGGAGGTGACAGTGTACATACGCTTCACTGGTCATCTGTCTGATGGAGGTGACAGTGTACATACGCTTCACTGGTCATCTGTCTGATGGAGGTGACAGTGTACATACGCTTCACTGGTCATCTGTCTGATGGAGGTGACAGTGTACATACGCTTCACTGGTCATCTGTCTGATGGAGGTGACAGTGTACATACGCTTCACTGGTCATCTGTCTGATGGAGGTGACAGTGTACATACGCTTCACTGGTCATCTGTCTGATGGAGGTGACAGTGTACATACGCTTCACTGGTCATCTGTCTGATGGAGGTGACAGTGTACATACGCTTCACTGGTCATCTGTCTGATGGAGGTGACAGTGTACATACGCTTCACTGGTCATCTGTCTGATGGAGGTGACAGTGTACATACGCTTCACTGGTCATCTGTCTGATGGAGGTGACAGTGTACATACCCTACACTGGTCATCTGTCTGATGGAGGTGACAGTGTACATACCCTACACTGGTCATCTGTCTGATGGAGGTGACAGTGTACATATCGTACTAGTCATCGACATATCACATAATGATTTGTAGTATTTAATGAGAATACTTAATAACGATTGCTTAAATGTCGAGGTGACTGATACAGGCCCTTTGACAGCTGTCAGATCTTTCTCGATTGTACGGTTGTTCAGTATTAGTAGTTATAAAGGCAGTAATACACCTATTTAACCATGACCCCTGGTATTTATAGATCTACTGTGTCTTTCCTACAGATGTTCTGAGTAGCGTGGGTCCTGGTGACCAGGCTGTTAGTCTGGTGGCTCTGGAGGCACTTGGATTTCTCGTCGCTGGATCTGTGGATAAGTGCAAGTAAGTTGTGATTTCCCCAAAATTATATCATTTGGACTGTTTTCAAAGTAGTCATGAACTATTGTGATGCCTGTCCATGTCTCTGTTGATGTCTACCACTGGTTAACTTTTGGTAATTGAAGTGAGGGTCCGCTATTAAACAGCACCATGTGAGAGAAACAACAAACCAAAATGGCGTACTGTAGCAATTCACAATTTGTTGATGCTATAACGTCACTGTTGTACACTGGCAGTAATCACAAATCCAATCCATTACACTACTTCCCATTTCTTTTTCATTTCACAAAAAAAGTTTTAAATTGACACCATCATTAATCGTCATATCTTGATGGTCCCTGCCATAACATGACATTGGTTTGTGTGGACTACGTGTCCTCGACATATCCAATGATACTGCTGACTTGGGTCGAGAATGCGGTGTCAGATTCCAGTGTGTGTGAATGGCGATGATTTCAGTGTTGCAGGACCTTGAGTCCCAGATAAATCCACCGAGTCCATTTTCCAAGGTTGGTGGTCTGTCTCCTGTTCCAGGTCTGATCTCACGGGTTGTTTTACTAGTTTGTATGGACGCTGAGACCCGACCATTCCAATGATTCTTTTGCTTTTGGAGGTGGACTTGTTTTTTCCACAGGATTCTTCCTTCTCTGCCTCAGGGTCAACTTATGGATTATCATCGCTGCTGCCCTTGTGATTGCCCTTGTACACCAGTGATCGCCCTTGTACACCAGTGATCGCCCTTGTACACCAGTGATCGCCCTTGTACACCAGTGATCGCCCTGCCAGTTAATCCACTGTGGTACTGAATCGGTCAGACATAGTTTTAGACATTGGTGACAATGCTGGCCATGGCCTCAGAGGTTACAACTTGGGGTTCTTTCCTATTTAACATGGCATAGTAATATACCATTACGAGGTTAAAGCTAATATACAAGACTCCCATTGAGGATTTCCATGCCATTGGTATTGGGGCCTGTCTAGTGCTTTGCATACCAAGCAATGGCATGATTGTAAGGATTGCTTCAAATTTTCAACATAGCCTCTAACTTCCATACTATCTTGATCTTCCTTCACCAATCCAAATATACTTCACCAATCCAAATATAGAGACTTCCATGTGATCTTGTTCTTCCTTCACCAATCCAAATATACTTCACCAATCCAAATATACTTCACCAATCCAAATATAGGGACTTCCATGTGATCTTGTTCTTGCTTCACCAATCCAAATATAGGGACTTCCATGTGATCTTGTTCTTGTTTCACCAATCTCTGTGTAGAATTGGGAATTGTTGATGCACTCCAATCGATCAACAGACCACAGCACTGGCCTCTGCCTATTCACACAATAGGATAGGGGACAGATAGGGGACAGATAGAGGACAGATAGGGGACAGATAGGGGACAGAGTTTACTCTTTTCAGTGCAATCCATTGCTGATAGAATGTAATGTTCTTACCCCGTATTTCTGTACCTTTTCAGTATATAAAATTGAATTGGAGTAGATACCTTCACAACTTTTAACAGTGTATCATGATAAATTAATGTATTTATTTTTGTGGTTTTTGTGGTTACAGTTGAGGAAAATATTAGTACAACTTCAAAAGTACCACCAACCAAAGTTTGTACTGTTGAAATAATAATAGATGTAAAACTTTAAGTTGGCATCAATAAAATCTTTGATTACATAAAAATGTGAAAGTTATTTATAAACATAGTTTATAGACTGAAGATATGAAATAAAACCAATATTAGAATAGTATTTACTATACTTTAAATGGTAACAAATATTATGTAACTTCTAGGTCTCTGTTGCCCATACAAGATATAGCCCTGCTTCAAACTGTACAACACCGCACTGGATACTCTAAGGTAGGTAACCAGATTAGTGTGTCACTGATTCAGTGTAGCCTAAGCTACTTGTCAGAGATGTTTTACATCACTGTTCAGTGTAGCCTAAGCTACCTGTCAGAGATGTTTTACATCACTGTTCAGTGTAGCCTAAGCTACTTGTCAGAGATGTTTTACATCACTGTTCAGTGTAGCCTAAGCTACTTGTCAGAGATGTTTTACTGTTCAGTAACTATTTGTAATTGAAGGTGAACTTATCATCAGAATTACAGTCAAACTTCAATGTTTCGAACTTAGTGGGATCTTCTTGAAAATTTGAAACATTGGGACTTCGACTCATAAATATTGAACATCGGACATCAAGCCTTTACATAAGAAGACACGAAACACAGGCAAAGGAAGTGAATTTCAAATGTATAATTATAGATTTACAGTTATAAAGAAGAGCATATTTATATACACACTGTAGTTTACATTGTGATCTTATTAAATTCAACATTTTAAGGTCACCTGAGCTTTAGTGACCTTTTGCTATCCGTCTTTGTCGGTCGTCCGTTAACATTTTACATTTTCAACTTAAGCTGAAATACTGTCGAAGGGATTTCATTGATACTTCATGGGAATGTTACTGACTAATCCCTGACCAAGTGTTGTTATTTTTTTCGGCCGATTTAACTGAAACTTTGTAGGAATGATTGACTCATGGTCCACGGCCGCCATTTTGAAAACCATTTCAAACTTATAGTCCAGTTCTACTGGGCCAATTTAACTGAAACTTAGTAGGAATGAACGACTCATGGTCCTGACAGTGTGTTGTTATTTTTAGGGTCGATCAGAAATTCATTATGGCCGCCAATGCCACCATTTTGAAAAACTATTTCAAACTTAAAGTAAAGATCTACTGGGAGGATTTAACTGAACCTTGGTAGGAATGATTGCCTCATGATCCTGACAAAGTGTTGTTATGCCCCGCTCTGACTGTGGAAAAAAACGAGAAAAAAACCGTAATTATCTGCTGGGTTTTGTTTCTGTGCAATAACTACAACAAATATTAACCGATTTTCTTCAATCTTGGTCATAGTGTTAAATGCCTTAAGGGCTCAGCAAAGTATGATGACCTTTTTCAGCGGACTTTATTTGGCGGAGTTATGGCCCCTTGAATAACGAAAAAGAACATTATATTCAGTTTCTGTTCATTTACTCTCGCAAATATTATCCGATTGTCTTCAAACTTAGTAACAGTTCAACGCATTAAGGGCTCGGCCAAGTTTGACAACCACTTTAATCGGACTCCATTTGGCAGAGTTATGGCCCCTCGATTAACAAAAAACGTCATTATCTGCAGTTTCCGCTTAATAACTCTAGCAAATATTAGCCAAATTCCTTCAAACTTGATAACAATGTTTGTGTTCCTCTGTCTTTCCATCTTTCTCGGGCTTTCTTTGGTTAATGTGTGATAATTGCTGTAGATATTGTTAAGTTGTTTCAACCAAATTCCTTATGCTCATGCTAAGTTTGCCAACCGATGTGATTTGTGCATATTTACGGATTATCAATGAGGTATAGGACCAATCTGATTAAAATCATATCCTTCGTTCTCTACGTATCACGTTACGTGATACGTAGAGAACGTAGGATATGATTTTAATCAGATTGGTATAGGACTATCTTTTTTTTTTCAAGTTTCAAGCTACCGGTATACATTATGTCTCAACAGCACGATACTCACATGTTAAAACCTAACCTCAATAGTGTTAACCTACAATATGTCCTGCGAGCGGGGGATATAAATTCCATGAATTTGCTTCTTATTTTTCGGGTCGATCAGATATCCAATATGGCCGCCAATGCCGCCATTTTGAAAAACTATTTCAAAATTAAATTAAAGTTCTACTGGGCGTATTTAACCGAAACTTGGTAGGAATGATCGACTCATGGTCTTGACAAAGTGTTGTTATTTTTTGGGTCAATCAAAAAACCAATATGGCCACCGATGTTGCCATTTTGAAAAACTATTTCAAACTTAAAGTCCAGTTCTACTTGGCCGATTTAACTGAAACTTGGTAGGAATGATCGACTTATGGTCCTGACAGTGTTTTGTTCTTTTTCAGGTCGATCAGAAATCCAATATGGCCTCCAATGCCGCCATTTAAAAAAAACTATTTCAAACATAAAATCCAGTTCTACTGGGCCAATTTAACTGAAACTTGGTAGGAATTATCAACTATTGGTCTTGAAAAAGTGTTGTTATTTTTTAGGTTCGATCAGAAATCTAATATGGCCACCACAGCCGCCATTTTGAAAAACTATTTCAAACTTAAAAACAAGTTCTAATAGGACGATTTAACTGAAACTCAGTTTAGGAAAGATCAACTCATGGTCCTGACAAAGTCAAATTTACATTATACTTAACTATTTTTTATTCAAATTTGTAGGGATGATTGACATCATTATCTCCACTTCATATTTTAACAACAAAAATAAATACTGTAGGACTCTGGTGACCGTTAAGGCCCATGGGCCTCTTGTTTCGTTTGCCAATTAAATTTCCGAAGCCTGAAGCCCATATTGATGTGGTCAATCATGTGGCTGACACTGATCCAGTCGGTCGCTTGTATATTTTGTTTTTGTTTTTTTGTTTATATGCCATTAAATTTTAATAAAATGCACACAGGTAAATTAATAATATCATGAACCAGTAAACATAAATATGAGTTGTACATACAATTTCTTTGACATGGACACAGGCCATTTTACGATAGAAAAGTACCTCCGGTAAATGTATCTTACGGAATGTTCAGATAAAACGAACAAGATATACAGTAATTGTACGATTGTTAAATGAATGCATGTGCAAACATTAAAAGCACTATTACTGACTGAATCGGAATGCATTGTAATAATAAACAGTTCAATGCACACTATGTAATTTGTCCATTCAGCACTAATACCATTAACAGATTGCATGACACTTAGCACAGAAATTTAGTCACTCTTCAATCTGCTGACGAAGAAGTCCTCCGTGGTACTCTGTTTTCCGTCCAAACCAAGGAGATTATTATATTCATGCCTTTTTCAACATCAATTAATGCCTGGTACTTTACTTCCCCTCCCCCCCTGCTTAACACGGGTCCTTCACTAGATTGCTCAGCTGGAAATGATTGCCTAGCTATCCCCCCGGGTTGGTTACCGGGTCCTTCACTAGACAGATCATGATCAGTGAGAGATTCCAGGATTGCTTGGAAAAATATTCTTTACCATCGTTTATATATATTTTCATGACATGTGGCCCGTTGAGTTTGAGCAAAAGCTACAAGCTCTATTTACAGTGCTGTAATGTACCTAGACACAGATGGCGGCGAAGATCAACGCTAATTGATTATCACTATGCATCATGTGTACTTCACACTGTTGTATTTAAGAAAAAAATAATGAGTTAATCAGTGTTAGTTGATTTACCTGTAAATACCGCGTTTGTAAACATGGTCGCCAGTACTTTTCTCTGGATACATTTTTGACTCCGATTTATTTGTTTTAATTTTCAATGTTTTCAAAACGAACAGGTCTTGCTTATACTTCGAAACAGCGAGAAATTTCGCTCAGGAATAGAAAATTGGTAGACATTGTCGTAAGTTTGACACATGTCTTCCAAATGCAGATATAGAACCAAGATAAGGAAAAACACAAGAACAATTTGTTAGCGGTACAAGTGATTCCCTCAGTTATGACAGTACCTGG
>NW_018408618.1:41566-52691 GCF_002113885.1 Mizuhopecten yessoensis | reverse complement strand
ATAATTGTTTTATTTTCAAAAGTAAAGTCTTACATTTTTATCTCTCTATATATTGTAACGACATACATACTCGTTCAATTCAATCAAACATCATTCATACCAAAAAGTGTTGGTATGTATCATACGTGATGTGATGTTATCTGTTGATATTTTATATCCATGGTATATATACAAAATGTTTTACTGTATTGATATCAGAAGAAAAAACGAGAACAAAATAACTGAAAACGGTACTGTAAGAGCACTCAGCAGAATTTCAGGATCTGTAACATAAATATAACATATTCTAAACATGAAAAAGAGTGAAATTAACACAATATTATTTAACGAAAATGTACTTTCTGTTTCTTCTTTCACTGAGCACTTGGTATACTGTCTGTATCCCAAACATTTACACTGATCAACAATTAAATATCTATGACTTTAAAGGGTTATGTTTTATGTAATACTTATTCATAATATTTTAAACTGCTCTTTGTTCAATTTCATTTGTGTGCCTCCTTTTCTTAGCTTCTGTCACAAGTTTTATTCATCATGTTGAAAAAGGATTGCAGTTCATCATGGTAACTGCATTTCATGGTTCAATGATAGTTATAGAGGTTACACAACGAGGGTTGTTGAGTATGGTATTTATTTCACTCGAGTTAGTTAATTTTCAAAAGTTACAAAAAACACTTGCTTTAGCGAGTGTTTTTCTGTAACTTTTGAAAATTAACTAACGAGAGTGAATCAAATACCATACTCAACAACCAGGAGTCGTGTGATCTGTTTCTACCACAATCTCATGATCAGTCGGAAATAACATACACACATGTGTTTGTTGACAAGGCTGGCCTAGTGATATGACCCATTTGCGTTTGCTCCAATAAATATTTATACAATTTTAAACAGCTGCTCTTTGTTCAATTTCATTTGTATGCCTCCTTTTCATAGCAATATATATTTACCAACAAAGAAAGGTCGCCAACACCATAAAAACATCTGAACAGATTTTAAAAGGAAGCCAGAATACAAAGTTGTGAAATGTCAACTATTAGGGGTTAGTTTTTGCACCTTATGGTGTGACGGTTCCTGTTACGAGTAGATATTGTTATACTTTATAATAAAAAAGGAAATGTATTTACCCTTCCAGAGCAATGTTTGGGACTATAAATCACTCCGATAAAGATATATTAACGCAAAAGACTGTTACTCGCCTTCGCGATAGACTTAAATTCGTCTGATATTAATAAGTTTATAAAAATATCAGACAAGCGGTTTTTTATGGAATAACATATTTTGATATGAAATAGTAAAAATATATTTTGCTGTGTCTTATTTTTATATTACCTTACACTTTATGGTGTCATGTTGGATCCTTGAAAACGTATCTTTGCAGGATACAAGTTACTTAAAATTGGTGTATGTGGCAAGGAAATAGATCGAATAGTGTGGCCAATATGAGGTTGGTAAATTTTCGGAGCAGTCAGCTCCTTAGCAAGACAAGACTAACATTACATGAAACCAAAAATTGAAATATAATAGGATATAACGAATATTTGAAAATAATAAGCCCCTCGGCTAGCGTAAGCTGCAGGCAGGAATAACAATGACCGCATCGATATCATTGACCAATACAACTGTGTGACAATGGCCGCATCGTTGACCAATGCTACTTTGTGTGAGCTTGACTGCGGCTTACGCTAGCCGAGGGGCTAATTGTTTTCAAATTTTTAGTGATAACCTAATATATAAATATATACATATATATGTACGTTAAAATACATACCTTTTCGCCAATGTAATATACGCATCCATTCGAATGAGATTTGTTTGGAAGTTGAATGTTTTGAAAAGTGTATAACAGACGCCTACGTGCAGCTTGAGATATATGTCATTTCGAATAATCCTCAAGCTAGTTCACATCCGATCCAAATATCCAGAAGAGTCGATACGTCTGAAGTCATGCATGTGAATACATGAAACTCACACGAGGTAATGGACGCCGCATACACATTTTCCCCAATTGAACATACGACGTACCTTTATAAACGTTCGCATGAATTAGATCCAATAAATGCCAATATAATGACATGACTGGAGTTAAAAATCTCAACTTAGTGTGGGGTGAGTGTATTAAATACTGAGGTAGAAAANGTCATTTCGAATAATCCTCAAGCTAGTTCACATCCGATCCAAATATCCAGAAGAGTCGATACGTCTGAAGTCATGCATGTGAATACATGAAACTCACACGAGGTAATGGACGCCGCATACACATTTTCCCCAATTGAACATACGACGTACCTTTATAAACGTTCGCATGAATTAGATCCAATAAATGCCAATATAATGACATGACTGGAGTTAAAAATCTCAACTTAGTGTGGGGTGAGTGTATTAAATACTGAGGTAGAAAACACTGCCATTGCAAAGGTATTTGAGACTGAGGAGGGTTAACTGTCAAACATTATTATAATATTTTTATCTGTACATGTATATATCGTTATTTCTTGAAGCGCATGTAACTTTATTAACTAGCATTAAGTTATTTATTTGTATCTATACTATATATAGGGTGGGGCCGTTTTCACTAGGACCGTTTTAACCGGATACGTCAGTATCACGGTTATCATAATAATTCATGAGAACTAATGTGAATCCCCTGAGTGTCATTCGGGTGATAGAGGCTTTTGATCGGGACATCCTTATTAAGGAATAGTGTGTCTATTTCTAAGTAGCTCACTCGCTCTACATTTTTACACCATTTCTGCATAAATGAGTTCACTGATTTTGCTGTATTGTTTAAAGTTTCAATGTGCTTGGACTGTCCTCTCCGTAGTAATATACCGGAAATGTACACATACTGTCCACAGCTTTTGTAAATGCTATTTCCACAGTTTCTGCATCACCTTTGTTTCCTGACACGTCGCTGGAGCCGAGGATTACAAAAACCTCCTGTGTGTAACTCGTATGTATGTCCTTGTCGCGGCCGGCCAAGTCTATTAGTTCCTGTACTCTGGATGTAGTCATTCCGGATTTTGCAATGATCTTTGCATTTTGTTTGTCTTTGCACATTCTCTTCCAGTTGGAGGCCCCGAGAATAACTGTAGTCACATTAGGTATTTCCTGATTACTTTGCATAGGCGTTAATTGGGCTTGTGACCCATTGTCTGTACACTTTGCAATATCATGTTCCCCTCTAATCGCCTCTAATGTATTGTCAATACAGTCATCTTTTGACTATGGCGTGTCGTTTACCCCTTCGGCCATGCTGACAGTTCACCTGTACCCATTTGCTGTAGCCCTACCTGTGCGATTCCTTTGTCAGGTGTCTGGGCTCCCGCAACATTTGGTATCCGAATTTCGAATTTCCTGCAAGAACTCAACATAAAATTGACGGACATAGCTGAATTTAACATATCTGATGTTCCTCCGTGGACCATTCAAACCCCTGATTTTAACTTTACATTACATGAGCGAGGGAAATCAAGTGTTATGCCCGAAGAACACAAATCCTCCTTTCGGGAATGCATTTCGAATTACCCTTCTCATACACAACTTTACACCGATGGCTCCAAAGAAGGTGAGAAAGTGGCAGCAGCCTGCTGTACTGCCAATACTTGCACTTCAGTCCGACTACCAGACGGCGCCTCCATCTTTTCTGCTGAAGCATGCGCCATTGGTTTGGCCCTCGACCATATCGATGAACACCGCATTAAAAAGGCAATTATTTGTTCAGACTCTCTATCTGTCCTACAGAGTTTACAGTTACGAGATCCTAAAAACACAATCGTACAAAACCTTGCTCTTCGAATATCTCGTATATTAAAAAAGTCTAAAATAACTTTACTATGGATTCCGAGCCATGTCGGAATAAAAGGCAACGAATTTGCTGACAGGGAAGCAAAAAATGCATTGAATCTCGAACAAACAAATATCAAACTACCATACACAGATTTTAAACCTACTATTCGTACAGCCATTCAAAATGAATGGCAGAAACGCTGGTCTCTGGAGACCAACAACAAACTTTTTAAGATACAACCGAAACTTAAAACATCTATTCCCAGTCGGAAAGATCGTAGAGAGGAAGTTGTCCTCGCTCGGCTCCGCACTGGGCACACATATCCTACTCCTTCGTACCTTTTAAAACGAGAAGATATACCTTCATGCCACGCATGTGACACTCCATTTACAGTGGAACATTTTTTAATAGAATGTTCCGATTTTAAACACATTCGTGATAACTACTTTCGAGTCCCGGATATAAAAACACTTCAGTTCCGTGGATTCGAAGGCATTATTTAACTATTTGAAAGACATCGGTCTATTTTATAGACTCTGATGTCTTTTAACCCACCTTACCATTTTATTATTTTAACCCCCTTTTTATTTTTTATTATCTACACATACAATGCGAATGCTTTTA
The DNA here is from genome assembly GCF_002113885.1 of Mizuhopecten yessoensis. Classification (NCBI taxonomy): domain Eukaryota; kingdom Metazoa; phylum Mollusca; class Bivalvia; order Pectinida; family Pectinidae; genus Mizuhopecten; species Mizuhopecten yessoensis. The sequence continues at coordinate 48,280 of NW_018408618.1, read as the reverse complement.
AAATGAACCATTTTATCTGATTTTATCTTCGCTACTCACATGTTTATTAAGCCCGAATCTCTGGGTTGTATTCAGAAGAAATTCCAGGTTGAGGTCATTAAATACCACTTGGCAAATAAAAACCAGCCGCCGCGGTTCACCAGTCACGCACACTTTGCAAGGTGTGGAACGGCATAACATCATTGCTCCTTCCCGTAAACAGCCGAGATGTTAAACTGCATTTCATTTTGAATAAAATATTAACCTGAATAGTCAATTACTGAAAAAATACCACTGCATCAGTAGTTATCGTGATGAAGAGTTCTATATCTGAGCAGATTTATCTTTTTCGGTGGGCAGTGTATAGGTCTCGAGTTCGATCCCTATAACTTTTGTTTATTTTTATTGTTTTTGTTTTGTTTTATAAGAATTCTATTTGTGGAAAACGTTTGTAGAATAGATAAGGATAAGGATTTGTATAAGGATTTATATTTATCTTCAATTTTGGATGCAAAATAGCTGACTTCAGCCTCATATCGATGGTAATAGGGCATATCCAAAAACATTTACATTTAATTAGTCTTTGATTTTTGTGTGCATGTTTTGAAGGTAATATAGTAGCGAAACATTGGAAACTTTCATCTTATTTTCATCTTGCCGATCTGATTAAATTGTTAAATTACGAATAGAAACATAACTATGTTATGAATTTCGAATGGTGATATGTTAAAAAATTAACCCCTATCCCCCAACACCAACCCACTTCTTCCCAACTGATTCATAGTCTTGGAGCGCATGGGCTATTACATTATAAAAATATTCATGGTAAAAGCGATATTTTAAAGTGTTTATTAAAAAGTATTTAATCAAATTGGTTTTGGAATTGTAGAAATATTCATCTGATTAAAATATTAGAAAGAATGAAATGAAAAAAATGACCCGTCTTTGACGGGATTCGAACTCAGTTCAGGGGACTTGTGATTATTATGAGATGCGACGTCACGTGGTCATCTCCAACACATGTACACGTGTTGAACAGAAGGTCCACGTGTTGAAAAAAAATGGATTACGAATCTGACAATATCCCAAGTCATATATTGGATTCGTATGAGGGTTAAATTTACCAATGGGAGAACGAAAGTGTTTTTGACGCAAAAAACAATCGTCTGTACCGTAAAGTAAAGTATGGTTTAAATAACATCAGGTAATTCAATGGGGGCATCATAAACAGCTTTTAAATATTTCTTCTTTGAATGGAGATATAACTAAGCGATACGAACATAAAGAAAAGAAATAAATGTCATATATATTATTCAATGTACAAAATTAATTCACCTTTCTATGAATTGTATTTTTTTAAGAATGTTTAAACAATGATATTAGTGAAAATTCATACAAAAACAACAAATATTTATTTCTTTTGCTTTAAAGTAGTACCTATTTAAACATAATATTACCCCCTTCNCCCCCCACACACCCTAAATTTAATAAGGTATTATTGAGCTTGTCCGTCTTGAACGTTCGTTGAACATGATACATATCAGCTTAAATTTTTTGGGGGGAGAACCCTGTTATGGCGCATGTGTGATACGTGATTATATTCATTGCTTGCTGTATTATTCAAAATTATCTGATGGAAGTGACTTAAGAAACTAGAAAAAACTGTTTTCGTAAAAATACTTCATGCATTTCTGCAATGTATCAGGGTGGCCATTTATCGTCAATTTGTTTAGATCAGTTGTTGTCAAGGAGACGCTTAATAAAACGCACATAAATTAAGACGTAAAAACAATCCTAATTGTAGCTCTGTTTTGTCAAAGGGAAAGGGAGACAATTATGTACATGTTATGGGAATGCACTGAAGTGCAGATTTTTCTAGGAAGTTTTGAAATTCTGCTGAATGCTCTTACAGTACCATTTTCAGTAAAAAAAAATCGTTTTTTCTTCTGATATCATTACAGTAGAAATCTGTTTCTACCACAATACGCTGTGTTATTCCACTCTCAGATCATTGTATAAACACGCAGACTGTTAGATAATTATGAGTTATACACCACACGTGGTATATGACCTTCCAGAGTTTTGATTGGTCGAGAAGATGAACGATGACCGGGACGACTTTTTCCACGCGTTTTTTGCCACGTGCTGTTTTGTTTACGTTGTCTGCCGTCAACATCCGGCAAATGTTGGTGACTGTGAGGTTATGCGATGGAGGAAAAGGGGGTTATTAAGGCAATATTAAAAGAAAATGATACTTAAAGATTTGATCGCTAGTTTCAGGCCAAAATGCTACAGACGTTTTATATCGTTTCGACGTCACCCTGTCGCGTGTCCAGGTCGGGAAACCAAAACAAGAGGCCCAATGGGCCTGAATCGCTCACCTGCTATTGATCTTATACTTGTAATCTTAAAAGTGGACTAAAATACAACTACAGACAGAATATCAGTGTTTGATTTATAAGAACCTATTATAAGATTTAAACATATGACGCCCGTGACCTTGAATGTCGAACAAGGACATTAGGTTGAACAGAGTTTAAAGTCTTCCAACCCAGCATGCTTCTAGCAAAATATCATTACCCTGGACCTTTTGGTTATACAGAACAAATCATTTAAATATTTACACATATATTGACCACTGTGACCTTGAATATGGGCGAAGGTCATTCATTTGAACAAACTTGGTAGCCCTTCATCCCAGCATATTAATGGCCAAATAGCATCACCCTAGGCCTCTCAGTTATTCATAAGAAGTTGTTTAAATGTTTTTAACATATCTGACCCCAGTGACCTTGAATATGATTCAAGGTAACTCGTTTGAACAAACTTGATAGCCCTTCATCCCAACATATTAATGGCCAAATATCATCACTTTTGGCCTTTCGATTATTAAGTAAAAGTCGTTCAAATGTTTAAACATGTTTGACCCCTGTGACTTTGAATATAAATCAAGGTCATTAAATTGACAAACTTGGTAGCCCTTCATCCGAGCATGTTACTGGCCAAATTTAAGCACCCTAGGCCTTTGGGTTAACTTACTCATAAAAAGCAGTTGAAAGGTTTTAAACAATTTTGACCCCTGTGACCTTCAATATAAGCCAAGGTCATTTATTTGAACAAACTTGGTAGCTTTTCATCCCAGCATGTTACTGGCCCAATATCATCACCATAGGCCTCTCAGTTATTCAGAAGAAGTTGTTTAAAGGTTTTTAACAATAAAGTGTTCAACACTGAAAGGACAGGTTCATAGTGGGCACATACATTTTGCATGTAAATGCTCATTTGGGAACAAATTCCTCTTGGGAGGCAAGGTTTAAATGCTAATCACTTGAACTGAGGATTTCCGTATCTATCACCACATTGACAATACACGTAAATACTAGTTTCAAGTTTGTCAGCCATTGCTTGTATCTCTACATCCGTTCCCCATGTTATTTCTTCTGCATTTTAGATCGATTTACATATTCATGAACCGGGCGATTTTCAACATTTTCAACGGTGTCCTTTAAGTGATTTATAACATAGTCTCTAAGCAGGATATGAAACGTTTGAACACCGAATATAATGTTACTGATTGTCCGGAATAGACAATGTCCATCACCTCTCATCTGTGCCACCTGCTCAGGAGGAGCAGATCGGTTAACATCAAAGGATTTTTCGAGCCATACCAAATAATTTTGATTTCTCCTTTTGCCAATTAGCATCCACAAGAAAAAAAGGAATGGAATGGGATGTCGCCCCTTCAGCAGATATGCTGCATTCTTGGTCAAGTGTATTGTCGCAAGGAGGGTCCTCCCATTCATATGAAAGAGTATCATCACTGGACTCGTTGGTTTCATCTCTCTTGGATTGGTGCATGTACTTGCTCATCTTCTAATGTTTCCTCCGTTTTGTCGGCACGGTGTCTTTTACTGACATTTGTTGACCTCCCTTCATTCTTCGATTCCTCTTTATGTCCTGTAGGTTGTTCGTCCTGTTTCTCCAAGTTCGGTTCCTCTTGCCGCAAGTACTCGTGAAGTCTTGCTCCATTTACCAGTGTTTTTTTATTTGACACATTATACGTTCCCTTTTTCATGCACTGCTTCAATTGTATATGACCCTGTTCATGTAGGATCAAGTTTCCCTCTCTTTCTGGTTGCCTTTCTTGAGGTAAGCAGCAGAACTTCGTCACCAACCTTAAATACTGCTTTGTTTTAATGTTTTGTCATGATCATGTTTTTGTTTTCGTTGTGCAGATTTGATATTCTGAGCTGCCACTTCCCTCACTTGGGCAAGAGCTACACATATAACAATCCTTGATTTGAAAGGGTCCGAGTCAGAGGTTTCTGTTGGGACTGCTGGTATATCCAGTTCAATAGGCAATATTGCCTTTCTGCCGAACACCAAAGAGAACGGATCCATCTTCGTTGACACGTGCTCCGATGTTCTATATGCGAAAAGAGCAAACGGAAGTTTAACGTCCCAATCATTCTGATTATCATAAACAAATGTTGACGTTCAACGTATGATACAGAAAAGTGTGATTCTAACCTAAGCGTTACTAAATAAGTCTAGGAATCGCTATAATAGCAAGGGGAACATATATGACCAGAGGTAACTATAAATTAATTAATGTACATAGATATTGTTTTAAAATAGCTAACTATCAGTATTGAAAATTAACCTGCTTGCGCAACCGGAAGAAAGTCGTGTCCAGCGGAAGTTTATCGACAATTGATTAGTCTCGTTCAATCAGACGCTTAATCACTTGTCTCTGTTCGGCGTAGCTTGCACAGGCAACAAGAGTATGGTTGAACGAGACTAACAATTGATCAACAACTCGATGTCAACCAGTTGCTCATTCCCCGAACACCAACTCTGGAGAATTGAAAGGAAGGTGTTTATATAGAAAATCCTTTGAAGTTTAGTTATAGCCCATTTCAACTAAGAATATCAACTCATTTTGTATATATGATACTGAAGTCAATAATAAAATGGATACAAAGTTTTTATTCATACATATAACTGTAATACACATTAAATACAGCACTACAAGTTGCTTATTAAATATAAACAGTAAACCACTAAATGAAGATGAAGTTTCTAGCACAAATCACATTGTCTATATATATTTCTTCAGTCTCTAGCACAAAACATTCTATTCAAGATGCAGAAGCTGTGATGCTGAATCGGCGTAGGTCATCAGGTCGATATAGTTCCAGTCTGATAACGGTCTTTCAGGGTGGCCAGGCGTCTATCGATGTTGGCGTATCTCTTCTTTCGGGGTTGAGTAGTGCCTCCTTCATCTGTCTGGATCCGGTTGATGTCATTCACGTTCTGTGTCTTTAAATGTCTGGATGATGGTGTAGATGTTGGGGTGGGCATGCAGTACTCTTTTCTTCAGTTTTCCGTGCCAAGCTTCCAGATGGTGGGTAGTCCGGGGTCCTTCTATTGAGAAGTGGTTCCAGGTTGGTCGGTCTCCTTCTACCCATTGCTCTGTGACGTACTCTATGAAAAGCACGTCTTCTATGCGGTCTAAGGGGATGAGTGGAAGAACAGCAGCTCGGCGGACAAGTAGTTTGACGTCGTCGTTCTCAAGGTACAGTGTCTGGAGTCCGGTTGACTGGGCCTTTCGCCAAATACATTGAGTGTAATGGAAAAAACAGCCTTTTATGTTGATACCAGGGACGACACTGCGGATGGCGTTGTGTGCGGCTACCTCAAAATCGACGAAGGCTGTTGTTGGTCGGAATGGAATCTGTAAGTTTTCCATGTGATCCTGTAGTAGCGTGAAGAAACGGTTGTAGATAGCCTGGATCTTTCTGGGAAGTAGTGCATAAATAGCTGGGGTCATGATGCCTTCAATCTGTACGTGGATGCTGTAAATCTGGTGAAACATAGTAGGACAGGTGTAGAAGGTGCCGTCACTGAAGGTTACGTCGGAGGCTGCAAGTTCGGCCAGGTTCTCTGATGCAGCGAATGCGATCATTCTGTTGTTCTGTTCACCGTCGTCGAAAAGGAGAAATGAATCGCCTGTAGATGTTTCTGTCCATCTTTCATTCAAGGTGATGTCGGTCAAGGTCTTTGGTAGTGGGAGGAGTCTGTTTGCGGAAGGACGGTAGAGAGATGATTTGGCAGTGTAAAATGTTAGCAGTCGCCGTGACAATAGTTATAAGAGAATTCACACAAATCTGAAAATACAAGTTTAACTAATATCTATATATCAAAGCACACAATAACAGATAATAATATCAAACTGAACAATAATTATAAGAGAATTCACACAAATTTCACTGGGTAAAGAAGTTGATGTTTCCAAGTACAGAGCGAAATATGATAATTCTCCAAAATGTGCTGCTGTTTTATACATAACCCATTTAACAGCTAGGGATCGGAACTCTAAATATTAATTCTATTTTGCAATTATTAGCAGTTATTGATTATCTGATTATAGTTATCAGAAGTTGATTTACCTGTGCAATTTACCTGTACACCATTTCTGCAAAGGATTATAACTCAAGTTCAAGTTCAAGTTCTTTATTCACCAAAAGTCTTAAGACTTATAGGTACAAACTAATCATGACACATTGTACATGTATATATGTTATAGGAGAGTGACTATAAGCATACAAGTGCAAACTAAACAAAGAACATAATACAAAAGCACAAAAATTATAAATACGTGTAGCTAATTAATCAATATCGCCGCTTAGTGGCTAGATATAAATATTTACCTAGATTTGACAACTCTTTGAC
>NW_018408618.1:18693-37350 GCF_002113885.1 Mizuhopecten yessoensis | reverse complement strand
TTTTTTTCTCTCTCTTATTTCTATTGTTATTGTCACTAATTCATTGTGCATTTTTGTTGTTCCCATATTTCTTTCCCGTAACACATTTGATAAATACAGTATCAGCTACTCAATACATTCGCTTTTACATTTACAATGTACTATTACTTTCTTTCTTCTGACTTATATGATTTCAGGTAAGAGTGAAAACATAACTCTCGCCTCTGGGTTCTATCATCTCAATTATGACTTTAAATTATTTGTGCTTTGTAAGTAGATCTTAAAAAAGAGTCATTTAGCTTTTAAAAAAATATATTGAACTATGTGTTGGATAAAAACGAGTATGTCTGAACTTTAACCAGTCTGAAGATTTGTTAGTTACTTTCGCCTTTTAATGATTTTTGTTTACGTTTAGATAACTTAAGCCGTATTTCTTTATTCATCCATGGATGATCGTATCTTATTATAGGGACTTTTTTACTTGGGACAGAAGAAGTTGTACAAGCATTAATATGATCATGTCAGCGACATCAATGAGTGACCAATCGATTTCGGCCAGTACATTTCTAAGTTTATTGTAATCGACATATTACAGTCGGATACGTTTTTATTAATGTTTAATGACGCGTAAATTGGACCGTGATACCTTATCGATTGGTCTAGAAGGCTCATTCCCCGAACACCAACTCTGGAGAATTGAGAGGAAGGTGTTTATGTAGGAAATTCTTTGAAGTTTAGTTATTCAATTCAATTTATTACCAAATGCACATTGCATACAGGCGTATAGAAATATACATATAGATAAATACTTGACAAACATCTTGTACAATGTCGGAGAACATATGCAATAGATTCAATTCCATACATAATATTTACAAATTATGAAATTGGCATAAGTTTGGGAAAACTTTAAGGCTTTCTTAAGGTAAATTAGCGGACTCTTATGAAGCATAATTTAGTTAAACTTAATCTAACCAAATTTCTAGGAAATAACAAAACTTCAAAGTCAATCATACAACCTCAACATGAAGGTAGAACGAGTACTATATATTATATAATGAAATGAGATTATAACTTATTGTGAAATAAAAGACATAGATCTCAATCGCATTATACAGTAACAAAACGTTTATAGCAAGAATTTGATACAGCTTATATTTCATAATATACGACTTCTCTTAACAGTTGCCTGAATCAAGTACTTACTTAAATTTCTAATAAGTTTAAAATTTTTGCTAGACAGTAGCTCTATTAATTTAAACACAGAAGGACGAATACGATAATATGGCTTGATATACGATACTCTTAATTCTAAAAACACAGGACACATAAGAATGAAATGAAACTCATCCTCGACATCTCCAAGATCACATAAAGTACACAATCTCTGGTTTCGAGGCACTGCATTATATCTACCTCTCTCTATATTAAGGTTATGTGCTTGCAATCTATATTTCGCAAGAATACATTTATTTTTTCTAAATAGCGGTTTTGTAAAATACCATTGTAGATCAAAACGGTCAACAATGTGTTTATACAACAAACATTTTGAAGATGTCTCGAATATGTTTCTCATTTCCTGAATAAAAGTATCCTTTATGCGTTGTATATATAATAATAAAAAAGATTTCTCATTTGGTACACATTGTGCCAACCACACATCTCCAAAACCCAACGTACACAAATCACGTCTCAGATGATAAACCCAATTTGCTTTACAATTTGGTTTCCTGTTATAAAGCTCTAAAAGTTCATCGTAACAGGCCCTCAAAATACAGTTATTAGTCTTTAATATTTGCAGCCAGTACTTTACAATAGCAATCCTACGCTGTATATGCAAAGGGTAACGACCAAGTTCAAAATACACCATGGCATTATTTACTGTTTTCCTGACACCCAATACGGTTTTCAAAAATAATAAATGTATATTTTCAATCTGCGGTGCAGGACTATAACCCCATACTTCACACCCGTAATTCACAATACATGATATATAAGTATCAAATAAAGATAACTTGGTCTTTTCATTCAACAAAAATCTTTTCGCTTTCCGATTAAGAAGAAAATAAGCTTTCCTTCCTTGTACAGCAATTTTATTCAATGCAATGGTAAATTTACCATTATAATTAAAAACCAAACCTAAATAGCAAAATTGATCTACCACTTCTATAGCTTTACCATCAAAAATCCACTGCTCGTTTGGATACAATCGTTTACTTTTCCTAAAAACAACTATTTTTGTTTTGTCTACATTTACAGATAAATTCCAACGTCGAGAATAAGTGATTAAAAAATCCAACATATTTTGTAGGTCAACTACATCCTCAGAAAAAAATACCGTGTCATCGGCATACATAATTAAAAACCAATTAAGTAATTGCAAGTGATAACTTTGGCAATTTGACTTAATCAATTCGGATTCCATGTCGTTGACAAATAAAGAAAACATTATTGGAGATAAAGATTCTCCTTGTAATAATCCGACCTGTAAGTCGTACATAGGAGATAATTTACCATGAAGCTTTACACATGACTTAACACTCTCGTATATAGATTTGATAACATTAAGCATCCGTCCTCTTACACCCGATTTCCACAATTTACACCACAATTTATCATGTGATACACTATCAAACGCTTTTCTATAGTCTACGAAAACACAATAAAGCCTTTTATTACTCTGTAAAGTTTTAGTAATCAAGGTATGAAGTACAAAAATTGCATCTCTGGTACCACTCCCGGGCTTAAAACCAAACTGAGCATCTGTTATTACATTCTCGCTTTCGCTCCACTTTAACATTCGTTTATTCAAGAGTGAGGTAAATAACTTGGCCATATGACTTACTAACGTGATTCCCCTATAGTTATTTACGTCGTTTTTATCACCTTTTTATGCAGAGGTATAACAACTCCTTCTGACCAAGCTTTAGGAAAGTATCCTACCTGTAATATAGTATTAAACAATTTCTGGAAAACTGGTGCAAAAACATCAATATACTCAATAAAATATTCATTAATGACATTGTCTAAACCGGCGGATTTACCTTTGGATGACCCTTTCATTGAAACTAATAATTCATCAAGACTGAAATCGTCATCAAGCTCAGGGTAAATACATTCGTTATCAACTTCAACTTGCTCAACATTGACGGGAGAAAAGTCAACTGAATTGTTGGCAATATCTTTAAAATATTGGTAAAAATCATTTAAAACCAGATTTCCGGAATCACAAGTCTTACGTCTAGAAAAATTACTATAAAAAACTTTTGGATCATTTTTTCTCAAAATGTCTAACATATCGCCTTCATTCCGAAGATAAGATCTCTTCACCCTCGCCTCGTAGGTCTTGTATTTCTTCTTTTCACGAACTAAGTTTTCTCTATTGCTAACAGTTCTACATATATTAAAAGATCTTAAAGCGTTTCTATATATTCTACGTAAACGTTTACATTCGTTATCAAACCATGGTTTGTCAGGTTCCTTGACATTACGTCTAGACTTCTGATGACAAGAACAATTACAAGTACGTATACGTTTCTCGAAACAGCAAGACTTGTCAAAAATAAAGTGAACATTGTTAACCAGTACTTCCAAACATTTGTCAATACTGTCCATAGTATTCTCTAAGGTATTCAACGAATTTGCAATTAATGCCCTATTTGCATTCATAGAATCAGCAGTATTCACTCTTGCTTCTTCTGTCCAGGACACAGACTTAGTAGTACTAAACGTATTACTGAAGTCACAACAATTACAAATATGAGTGTCTGCTTTTAAGGTGAAAAACAATGGCGCGTGGTCAGAATATTCATTAAAATCCCCAACATTACAATTTTGAACCTGGTCCAAATAATGGCTATGAGCCAGTACATAATCAATTGTACTTGTACCTAAGGCGTTATAAAACGTAAATTTACCTTCGATATCACCAGTCGTCCGACCATTTAATATTCGAAAACCAGTAGTCTTACACATTTGCAAAAGACGACGCCCAAATTGGTTAACAAAAACATCTTCAGAATTACGAACACTTTCATCAACTTCATCTTCATAGGGTATCACATTATCTATAACCTGATGTAAACTATCATGTAGAACATCAAATGGAATAAAGTCAAAAAAGAGCTTGCCATCTAGCTTTATCCACAAAATACTATCAGATACAACCTCTTTCAGCGTTATATGCTCTGTCAGCCATGATTTAAATAAACATATCATGCCAACCCCTTTACATTTACTTCTCTCGAAACCTTTAACATTAACGTTACCTAAATTATTTAACCAACATTCACCTAGAAAAACAATATCTGAATCTTGATAAATATTAAGAAAATTATCATCTATAATTTTATTTTCTATGCCTCTATGAACGTTCCAAGAGCATATATTAATTTGGGATATGTTCTCCTGTGAGCCCTATGCGGAAACAGCTTTGGCGTAGGTCTGTTCCTCATCACAACCCGCATGAGAACCTTGCGTATCTAGCCCGACGTGACGGTGGACAACCGGAAGTTGATGATCCTGTTCCGTTGGGAGTTGACGGCTGGCGCGATCTCTTCGACCTGCTTTCCTCTACATTCATGGGTGCAGCAGGCTGAACACGTGATTCCATCCTTTGAGAACTCGTATCGCCCGTGTACAACACACCATCGACGAACATCTTATCACGTACAAGTCTTACTTTGTGCCCATTCCTTCGCTTTGCCTTAGCCACTGGATAAAGCTTCATCCTTGCCTCCTCAATGATTGGTGGAAACTGCTCGTGGAGACCGAACACTTTGCCTTTCAGACGAAAAGCATGTCTTAAAACGTCGTCATGTTGACGCTGACAGAGGAAGCGAGCGACTATAGGGCGAGGTTTGTTACCTCGACGCTTACCAAACCGGTGTACGTTACCGAATTCATGAACGTCATCTATCCAAAGTTCGTTGCAGATAAACTGTCGAATGAGGGCTTCAGTATCCTCCCCTCGGTTTTCCTGTAATCCCGTGAACACTAGATTACATTTCATTGATCTGCATTGTAAGTCAGTAACTACCTCCTGAAGTTCGGCATTCTTAAGCTGAAATCCCTCCGTAGCCCCAACAGCGTGGTCGACACTGGCTGTAAGCTTGGCGTTTACTTTAACAATATCCTCCTTGTTTTTATTCACAGAAGTACTGATACGCTCGTACATATCACTGATAAACTGGGTACTGTCTTTCAGCTCTTGAGTGACGTAATATCACTAACCTTGACCTCGACCTCACGGACTCTCCTTGACAACGACAATAGCGATGATTGGACGTCATCTATTTTCTTAACTTGATATTCTATTGCAATAGTTGCCAGAAAGGGCCGTTTTACTTGAAGATTGAGAGGTCAAAGCGTCCGAATCCTCGAAAATGACTTGTCTAGCTTGTGATTGAGCAGTTGATGTAGGAAACGCGTCCGCGTCCTTGTCAACCAGGTCAGTCATATAGCACTGTGTCGTGCAATAGAGCGTGACGAAATTTTGGCCGTGGGCACCGTACGTGTACAATATAATATGTTCTATACGTAGTCACAGTTCATTGCACACACTTAACACAATATTTGCAGGGATGAGTTTTACAGAACATGCTTAAAATCGAACAAATGCGCAAGAAATTTCAAAATTTCAACAGCATACATAACAACTAGAAGGTCCCACACTTGTTCACTCGACCTTGACCCAACTTTCAAGGTAGAACGACCATAAACGACGAAAAATATTACGGACCGAACAGTCACGTCCCACTAAATAGCCGCCATTGTTATACCAGTTATAGCTAAGAATGTCAACTCATTTTGTAGATATATGATATTAAAGTCAATAATAAAATAGATAACAGAGTTTTTATTTATACATATAACTGTAATACACATTTAATACAGCACTAAGTAATAGAAAATAATCATTAAATACTAATATTTACATTATATGAAAGTGAAAATAACATTACATTATATGAAAAATAAAATTCCTTAATTTAAGCCACATTGATACTAATGTCAGCAATAAAATAAAGTTTCTATTCCTACATATAACAGTAATACACTTTTAATACAGCACTAAAAGTTAATTAATAAATATAATTATAAACAGTAAACCACTAAATGAAGCTGAAGTTTCTAGCACAAATCACATTCTCTATATATATCACTTAAGTCTCTAGCACAGAACATTCTATCCAAGAAGCCTTTCGCCAAATACATTGAGTGTAATGGTGATGAACTTAACGTTGATCTGAGCGTTAGCCACCTTGTAGTTGATGTATCAAAGCACACAATAACAGATAATAATATCAAACTGAAGTCACACAAGTTAAAATCTGAAAATAAGAACAAGTTTTATATGACAATAATTATAAGAGAATACATAAAATTTCACTGAGTAAATTAAGAAGCTGATGTTTCCAAGTACAGAGCGAAACGATTCTCCTACCTATGATATGTCTATTATAAAGTTGTTATTTACTAAATTAACATCAATTAATGATGAGGTATGTTCTGTATAATGAGTACACTCTGTAACTAGTTGCTGTAGCCCGTTCAAGTTCTTTATTACTTTAAGTCGGTTGACTTATCAGTTATAACATATATACAAAACAATACAGAGACAACATACAATATGCTACACACACACATATACACATACACACACACATACACAATTCAACTTTTATTCCTTAAGTTTCACAACCTATTGGATAACTATAATTTACAATAAATGACAAATGATATATGCATATATGTATTGTGCAATCAACACTCATTATCACTTCCACATCATTTGGTGTAGTCCGTAAACGGTCATATTTTTTTCAGGATAATTTGAATTATGGGTTCGGGCTAACTGATTTACATTTAGATCCCCAGTTAGAACTATATCATTTATATCTGTGTTACTAGCCTCCATGTTATCTTCATATATAACACATTCCCCATCAAAGATGGCTATTTGTTGCTTTCATTAATGAAAGAATTACTTACTTACTGTTAAAATGTTTATTAGCGCATGATGAAATTGGAGCACACTAACATTAAATGTTATAGAAAATTATATTCAGAAACTTTATCTAGCGCAATCATAATATAAAGCGCGAGAAAGCACTAAAGTCCGCTAAAATATAAACTTTTACAGTAAAATGGCACACATAAAGGAATAATCGTTAAATATATACCTATAAGCGCTGAAATAAAAATCCGCTAAAATATGAACTTTAACAATTTCAATCACACATGAAGTAAGCGGTTTCGCTGACAAGTGATTTATTATAAGATAATCATATAAACGTATGTACATTTATAAGTACAAACTATATAAACGCATTTTCTGTGAAGCGTACACACATATGTATACTGTTGCAAATTGATCAGAGTTTTGACTAATTTATGTATCACTTTGTATGCTATTTTTTCAAAATTACTTTAAATGTGAATGAAGTAAAAACACATGTGAACAATATTACAGGCAATGTGTAATTAATCAGAATTCTAGCGTTGAAGTACAAAATTAATATTTTGCAACATGTTACTCTCTTTAATTAACCGTTTGTAAATGATAATACCATGCATTCCGCAAGGCATGTGTACTTTTGTACCGATGTGAAGCGACCATTGTTTTGAATCGTTTATCCTTAAAGTCGATGAGCTTTATTATGTAGATTTTTGGAAGGTGTATGGGTTTAACACCAAGTTTATGGGCAACGATCGCTATAAAGACGTCATCAAACTTGAATTTCTTAGTAAACGGGATAGCAATCTGGAGTTTTTTGACGAAATCCATCGACATTATCATTGCACCTGCACTGATAAACGGCGGATACTTCTTAAAAGGATAATCTTCTAAGGACATATACCATTTATCCTTTCGGCGTCTCTGCGGATGATCAACGGCCCTATATCCCGCAAAGAGTGAGCGTACTATGCTATTTGGCAAACCATGCAGATAATCTAAAAGGAAGTCAGTGGCAACGTAAAAGTCATCATCCACCATCATAACAAATTGAGCCTTAGGACAATATTTAACACACCAATTAATACCTCCGATAGTTTTATAAGTGTTGTTGTAATAGGCATTGACGTACGTCATCTGGACGATGTCGTTATACATCCCTTCCTCCAGAGCAAGACGATCATTAATTGTTTTATTCATAGTTCTTGCAAGCAAAAAAACATGGCGGATAATGTCTTGTTTAAAATAAGTCTTGTTAGCCCATGTTTCTCTGATAGCTTGTCGCTGATCAAAATTTTCTGGTGCGGACTTGATCAGAAATAACAGGTAAACTTCCTTCGTTGATTTACAAATGTCTTCCATCGGTTTAAGGTAAGTAAACGGGTAAACATTGATGGGTTTGACGTCTGTTTTACCTGTTTCACTGATGTTTGTGATTAATTCCGCGAAGTTAATGTCTAGAGGGTATCTAAACTTACTAAAGGGAAGCGCTTTCTGCTGTACAATCGAGTTATTTTGTGCGGTGTTTTCCGTCGCATTGCTTATTTTTCCTTTCGATCCGGTACTAGTACTTTTTATGGTGTTACTCGTCACATTGTTTTCGTATTCGTTTGATCCGGTATGTTCTGAACGTAAATATGTGGTACGTTTCGCTGTATTACTCGTCACATTGTTTTCGTTTGATCCGGTATGTGTAGAATGTAAATCTGTTGTATGTTCTCTGATATGTCTCGCTACGTTATTTCCGTTTTCTTTTGATATATTATGTACGGGAAATATAGTTCGCTTCATACGTTCTTGTAAGTTGCCATAAAACAGCTCATTTATTATACAAGAAACTGCAAAGACTGCTAATACAGTAAGAGTCGTCTTACAACATTTCCGACGTCTCAAACGCAAGAACTTCATGATGTAGCTAGATTTTATAAGACTTAGAAACCAAACTGTTTCAAAGTCTTTTTAGTTCATATACAAATACACTTTGAACAGAATTGTGTGACGATAAGATGTTAACGAAACATTATTTACTTTAATTTTGCATTGATGAGCAAATTGTTTACAACAGTTATACTGTTGTCTCTGGTTTTTGTTTGTTCCGGATTATAAACTTCTATTTTAGTTTGGCACTGTTGTTATATTATGATGACAGGCCAGATGTATGTATACCTATATACTAATAAATTTTTGATGACATTCCTGATTAAAGTTAAATCTGTATAGCTGATACACTGGAATCGAGAAGTTCGAACATTTCAAAAGGCACAGAGTTCTTTCAGGATCATAAATATTGCCACTCGCTGTACGGCAGGTTTACAAATATGTGGGTATTGTACGTGGAGTATTGTAACGGAAATGTATTGTTATTGTACTTTGGGCCCTCTGGTTCCACGCATTAAAAGGGTCAGTGACTTAAAGTTATTCTCGATAAAGGGACGTGTCCTATCAAGCAGACAGATGTCCAGTTCTCCTTGGCGCTGGGCAATTATTCCTTAGCTCCTTGATAAGAGCATCTGGTCAGCTACAGCCAGTACACCTGGAGCAGTTAAAAAACATTAATTGGTACATGCTAATGAGTGTATGCTAATGAGTGTCGTTTCATATTAACCAATGTATTTTAAGATATCATACATATTCATTGAGTTTGTAGTTTGACGCTTCTGATATCAAGATACAATTCTAAATAATGCATATTTTTATAAAGGGAAGGAATAAATCAATGTATTTTATCACTTCTGAGTGATAAAGATAATATCAATCCGAGAATACTAACTTTGAAGGTTATTTCGAGGCTTTGTAAGTACCAAACAAAAACAACCTACTTTGTTTTTATCTTTTGCAGGGAAAATGACTTTAAATGACAGAACTGAATTTGAAAAAAGTCATTAAAAAATGAATAAAAAAAGCTATCCGTTATCATTAAATAAGTAATCGTTACTGTTTTTGGCAAAAATATCTAAGACAAATATTGTTATAAAATTAATTGTCTTCAATTGAGTGAAACTATACTCTTACAATTCTTTTGCATCTTATTTGAGAATGAGTGTTTGGTGCAAAAAAGGCTACTTGAAATAAATCAATATCAGTTACATTTTTAAATAATTCCAAATTTAATTATGCGCTTTGTTACAGGTTCTGTGATTGGTTTATAGTATCACATGTGACCCAAAATACAGCTGTTAATATTAGTATGAACGGCTGTTTTTCCATGGGACTCCTTTTAAATTTACCAAAATATATTTTGATGTCAGACATGGGTCTCCACATTGATCAAAATAGTGGCGATATAAGGATATAATCTGGATGTTTCAAACAATAGAAAGTATCAACCGAGGTGAATATACTGACATATACTGTATTATCCATAAATTTCCACGAACATGGCGAACGCGGCATGCAAACACTAGTACTACTGAGGCCTACATCCGTTGCACAGAGCGAGGCAGAGCCTACAAACAACCGAGCCCTGAGAAAAGCGGGGTTGGAATTACGACACATAATGTTCCTCCCATGACAAGCAAATTAAAGTTCTTTCATATTTCATATCCATGAATGATCCGCGAAACAAAAAACGTGACGATCGAGTTTAGCGTATGCACTCCCGTCATAATAAACATCACTTTCCTCAGACCTGGTGTCAACATCGGCTTTTCCGTTTTCCAGAATCATCATCACTCGACTTCACCGTACACGAAGCTACACTGTTAAAAACTTTCTATATGTAGAATCAACTACGTTAGATAAAAGCTCGTTTGCAAACAGCTAAACCACTGTTTCTTCAATGGGTTTTTTCCCGACATGATCGGGAATATTTTCACGTGAATTAGTTTCGAGATCCCCGCTTCGCTACGGCCGCACATGTGGTTTGTAAGTACAATTTTCCCCGTTCATACTTGCATGAACACTGGACAAAACCAGATTCAATCCCTATATAAAATGAAATATATGTAACAGAGGTGATTTGTTTTTCAATGCCTCCGTAAAGAGTCGAACCCGGAACCTCTGGTTTACTAGTCTTATGCTCTACCGAATGAGCTAAAGAGAAATTCTCACTAGGTAGGAAGCGGCTAGT
Source organism: Mizuhopecten yessoensis (assembly GCF_002113885.1). Classification (NCBI taxonomy): domain Eukaryota; kingdom Metazoa; phylum Mollusca; class Bivalvia; order Pectinida; family Pectinidae; genus Mizuhopecten; species Mizuhopecten yessoensis. The sequence continues at coordinate 26,344 of NW_018408618.1, read as the reverse complement.
ATTTTACCAGGGTGACATCCTCCCCCCTCCAGGAAATAACTCGTCCCGAGTTTTCCGGGGATGATAGCGATTCGTTTGCAAGTATCGCTGAGTATTTTTGTCATATCTCCCGGGTCTCTACGTGGGCGCCAATGTAACAGAGCGCATAATTAATTAAATTTAAATCACTGCATCGGCTAGGGATCGAACCCGGGACCTCTGTCTTACTAGTCTTACGCTCAGCCGATCGAGCTAAAGAGAAGTTCTCCATAGCTGAGCGATATACATTTTTGTATTGCGGCTAGTATCTACCAGAGTTACATTTATAACGTACATCTAATATAAACGTCAATAAATAAATAATTGTATTCCATTGTCATATGGAGACAGATGTCACAGCAAACACTGCCGAAAGAACGGGTAGAGAAGTGAGTAAGATAACGATCGATATGTAAGTCTTTTATGTTACAGATCAATTTTAGAGTATACAATGGTCTGGGATGGATGTTGCGGTATCTGTGCTGTAGCATTCAAGTGAGGTGGTACTATAAATGATACCGTTGGAAGCACGGTCCCATTACAAACAGAACACAATACATCTCCAGCACACACGCATGCACAGGCATACACACTCTCAAAATTGAATTGATTAATGTATGAGCTAATTGTATTGTTTGTATAAATTATATATCTATGTACTGTAAAGCGCTTTAGAGTAGCCTTTTCTAGCTAGATATGGTGCTATATCAAATGTTGTTTATCATTTATTATTTTATTTATTTATTTAATTATTTTTTTCTTTTTATTATTTGATAACATTTTCTCATTCGTTGACATGAAGACACATAGACAAACTTAACACCTAGACTCGAATGCTACATTTTCACCATTCCATTTGTTCCATATCACATCATAATATTTTCGTACTTGGTCTCCATTTAGTATATATGGCACATGTAACAGTATGTAAACATGTATACCATGTCCTCACGATGTTTACGGTGTTATAGTAACCTTCAGTATATGTATACCACGTCATTATCGTGTCATTATTCAGTATGGTGACAGTATGTATACCGTGTCAGTATTCAGTATGGTAACGCTGCGTGGTTAGGTATATCGTGTCATTATTCAGTATGGTAACAGTATGTATACCGTGTCATCATTCAGTATGTGTCAGTATTAAGTATTAACAGTATGTTTACCATATCATCATTCAGTATGGTATCAATATGTATAAAGTGTAATCATTCAGTATGGTAACAGTATGTATAAAGTGTAATCATTCAGTATGGTAACAGTATGTATACCGTGTCATCATTCAGTATGGTATCAGTATACAAATATATATGCTGTGTCATTATTCAATATGGTAAGAGTATATGTAGCATACCGCGTCATTATTCAGTATGGCTCTGTGGACCAGATCGTCAGTAAGATTAATTTATCATTACTGTATATCTCCTCTGTGGACCAGATCGTCAGTAAGATTAATTTATCATTACTGTATATCTCCTCTGTGGACCAGATTGTCAGTAAGATTAATTTATCATTACTGTATATCTCCTCGTGTGTTAACTCATCAACTGAGTTGAATGCCTTTGTATATTTTGTTTTTCTTCGCGAGTTTCAATTTTTCTTTCGTTTTTGTTATGTTATCTTTTTTCATTACAGTTTTACCATATGTGCCCAAGCATGTCTGATAACTATATATGTACTGGTAGTCAATAGTATTTGCCGCCAAATGTCGTGGTTTGTTGTGTACCTTGATGTTCATTGATGTATCTATTTATCGGGCGGCAATAGGGCTATACGATATAAAATGCAATTCTGTTCAAACATACTAAAAAAAAATGTATAATAATCATAATTACTTTTCAATGCTTAACATAGAGTTTTTATTGTCCACTCTAATGAAGGCTTATATCTTGACATATGTCCTTATTACACTCCAGTCGATAGTGCCTAGCACTAATATAGTACTAGTTCTTCTTCTGTACAGTTTATCGCCCCCCGGGGGTATCAAGTGTTAGATTTTGGGATGATTTTCAAAATTCTATTGATAGCGCATTTTCTATCAGCACTGATGTAGTTATACATGGAGATATTAATGTTGATTGTCTCACTGTAACGAATAGTAAACTCCACGATATTGTCATGCTTTTTAATCTCAACAATGTAATTACCGAACCGTCACGTGTAACTGTAAACCCTAGTACATTGATCGACCTCGTTCTCGTTAGTGATAATGTTAAAGTAGTTGGATCATCTGTTTTACCTGTCGACAATGAAATTAGTGACCATTCCGCCGCTGTCGCTGTATTAGAACTACCACAAACCATATCTAATACTTTAAAACGTAACGTTTGGGTTTATAAAGATGCCAATTTTGTTTTATTTAATAATTTGATTAATTTTTTTCCATGGAACGTTGTTTTGAACACTGCTTCTAGTCTAGATGAGGCATGTGAACTATTTACGTCCAAGTCTTAAGAGTTTGCCAAAGCCAGTATTCCAATGAAACATATAACTATTAGTAAAAACGACAAATCTTGGTTTACATCCGAACTCCGACTTGAAATAAGAAAAAGAAACAGATTACATAATTTATTTCGTAAAAACACAAGCAGCCACTCCTTCGTAAAAATTTAAAGCTCAAAGAAACAAAGTTAATAACATGAAAAAGCACGCCAAGTTATCCTTCTTTGCTAATGTGAATGGTTTAATTGATTTATTAGATGCCTCTGACTCAAAATCTTACTGGCCACTCATGCGCCGATTGATTGGTAAAGCAGCTAATTCAGGAAGTATTTCTGCATGATATGACCCTAGCAATAATTCTTTAGTACATGATGATGAAAGTAAAGCAAATGTCTTAAATGATTATTTTTGTTCAGTAACCAACATTGATGATTACTTAGACAGCCATAGTTTCCAATCCCGCACCAATTCGTCAATACTTTCCATTACAATTACCAGAACTGATATTCTTGATATTCTTAAAACCTTGAAATTGAACAAGGCAACAGGAATTGATTCTATAAGTCATAACATACTAAAAAACACTGCCGAAACAGTTTTGAACCTCTTCTTATTTTATATAAACGGTACGGTCTTTAAGAGAATGTAAATTTCCTTCTGCGTGGAAATTGGCTTCTGTCCCACTATTTAAGAAAAATTAGAGTTTCCTTCCTTCTAATTACCGACCTATCTCACTATTAAGCTCTGTAGGTAAGTTATTTGAAAGAGTTGTACATTAATACCTCCATAATTATTTAATAGATAATAATTTACTATGTAAATACCAATCTGGATTTGTTAAAGGGCACTCGACTGTTTATCAGTTAATCGAAATATATCATAATATATGTTCAGCATTAGAAAATAAACAGCAAACCTGTATGACTTTCTTTGATATATCGAAAGCCTTCGATGGAGTGTGGCACGNGGTCTTTTAATAAAATTATATGCTTATGGTATAAAAGGGAACATCCTATCCTGGATCCAAGACTATCTACTGGACAGAAAACAACAGGTTATTTTAGGCAATTCTACTTCTTCTATTGGCCATTTAAATGCAGGAGTTCCACAAGGTTCTGTCCTTGGTCCTCTGTTATTTTTGATATTCATAAACGACATTACAGACAATTTACTTTCACTTGCAAGAATGTTTGCTGATGACACATCTCTATCTTTTTCTTCTAACAATGCAATAGAAATAGAGCATGTAATAAATCGTGACATAGCTGTAATTGAAGACTGGGCTGACAAATGGAATGCAAATTTTAATCCCTCTAAAACAGATGTAATGCTTTTTCATTGTTCTAACACTCAATTCAATATCCATTTAATATTCAATAACACATCATTGCAAATTTCAGCTGATCACAAACATCTCGGGGTAACATTAAATGAAAACTGTAAATTGACAGAACATGTAAATAATATTGTCAAATCAGCATCAAAACACATATCAGTATTACGGAAATTGAAATTTACTTTAAATAGAGATACTTTATCGAGATTGTACATTGTTTTCATAAGGCCCCTTTTGGAATATGCTTGTGAAGTATGGGATGAATGTAATATTATCAATTCAGATAAATTAGAGAAATTACAGTTAGAGGCTGCCAGAATTGTGACTGGTCTTCCTATTTTCACCAGTCGACAAAGTTTTTATTATGAGACTGGGTGGGAAACATTAAGCAATCGTCGAAAATCCAGGAAACTCATATTAATTTACAAAATACATAATAACCTTACCACTTCCTATTTACAGGACATTATGCCTAATCCAGTACGTACTGTTAGCAATTATAATTTGCGAAATCAAGATAATTATGCAATTCCAAGAATAAGACTAACTTCACTTGAACGATCATTTATACCTGATACAATAAACCTTTAGACGTAAAATGTCTTTGAAGGGAACATGTGCTACTAAGTTTTATTCTTCTGGTGACCGAAAGTTAAATATCCTACATACACGATTAAGGTATAAAAGTAGTTCCTTACGCGCCGATCTTAAACGTATTAATTTGATCCAGTCGCCCCAATGTAGAAGTTTTCATGCCATAGAAAATGTAGAACATTATTTGTTAGAATGTCCCTTATTTGTTGTTTCTAGAATGTCTTAAACATAAACTTACAAACTATTTAAATCTAAATGAATTATCTGCAGATCTGCTGCTGTTCGGTTCTGACACGTTTTCTGAGATTGAAAAAACAGCACTCTTTTTTTTTTATTAATCCAAGACCTTATTAGACATTCCAAACGTTTCGACAAATATAAATCATATTCAACTATTATAACCAGTCATACTTAGCAATGTGGTACTACGCTGACACAGTGGATCGCATCCGCAACAGCAGGGAGCCCAAGCTCGGAATTACAACAAGCAGGAACTGTGGTGTGGTACGTATACATACCCGACGAAAGTATAGACATTGCATGGTGCGGTGCAATATGTGTGGAGAGATCCAGTATGTGTCAAGCGGTGTGCGGTCTACTGTGTCCATTGGTCATCACAATGCTAACTATTATGTCGGTTATTCTATTATTAAATGTATGTACACATGTGCATCACTTATACTCACTATATCATAAATTGAACCTTTTTAGGCATTAAAAATCTATCGTGTCATCAATCGATCAGTAAGCATTTACACATGCATTATATATATAACACTCTATTGTTATATGGACATGTATTATATATATAGCACTTTATTATATACATGATCATGAATTATATATATGTAACACTCTACTGTTATACGGATATGCATTTGATTTTATACAGACATGCGGGTACAGTCACTATATAATACGATATGTATTTTGAAATTTTTATCTTATAGGTAAGTTTTGACATTTTTCAACATCATTGTATTTCCTTAGTAATTTGCGGTCATATGTATATTTCATCATGTATGTTTTGTGGGAAAAGATGGATTATAAGTTTTTAAACTTGTGTCTGATCCCATTTGTATATTTGCAAATAAAATATGTTTAAACAAAAAATATATTTAAAGATAGCGTAATAAATCTTTGGAAACACATTGTTGCACTACTCAGAGATTACTAAGGCGATCGGTGTTGTAGAGCAGTGTCTACCACCTTGTCTTTTGAAACAGACATTTCAATCAGTGAATATAAACTTTTACATAAAGCACTTTCATGGAGACATAGCTTTCAAAAATTGTAACTTAATAAATTTCATATAAATCAGTAAATCAAGAAATTAACATATAGAGGTAGTGCTTACTAAGCAACACATAAATAATCAGGAGACACGGTAGTCTAGTGGTAGGACGGCGGGCTCGTGACCGAAGGGTTGCGGGTTCGAGTCACGTCACGGCACTGTGTTGTATCTTTGAGCAAGATACTTCACTCCGCTTGTTCCAGTCTACTCAGCTGTAAATGAGTACGCGGATGGGCAGTGCTAGAATTGTAGAATGCTAGCTATGAGCGCCGAAATGGCAGCACCAGCTGTTTGCTCCAAAGGGAGCTGAGAAAGATATTGGCTGGTTGCAAAGGCCCTATAACCACGGATAATAATTTGTGAACCGCTTTGAGACAACCTACGCACTAGGTTGTAATAAAGCGATTTATAAGAACCTCCAATTAGTATTATTATTACAAGCTAACGGGTAATAAGATTTATATATATATTTTAAATGCCGCGCCGTGACTATTCTCCATAATTATTGAAGATTTAATAATAACTGTGGTTAGGTATACATGTAGCAAACACTAGTGAAAGCAAGTTTTTTTCATAAAAGCAATGGATCAAGTCTTGAGTGTAATCAGCCCAAGAGAAATCAAGATATTTTGTGCATAAGTGCATTAAACAGATTTTCTATTTATAGTGATCCATTGACCTTTGACCACTGGACCTAAAAAGTTATCCCAAGCAGACATTTTCTTCCAAAATCTGAATGTAATCAGTCCAACAGAATTCGAAATACAGTGCACAAACTGTTATTCTATTTATAGTAAGTGACCTTGATCTTTGATATCAAAGGCTGAAAAGCTATCCAAAAGCTTAAGCAAACATTTTATTACACTGGATAAAGTCCATGTATGCACACACACAAGGTTCTTCACTTAAAGTTGATAAGTTGACTTTAATATTCATATGTTTTTTTCTGTATGTTACTACCATCTCCATAACATATTGGATGAAGTTGCTAAGTGTTTAGATTGAATCAGTTGATGATTTTCTATATAAAGCAACAGTGACCTTGGCCTGACCTCGGAACCCTGAAACACAAGGGTATACCCATATTTGACATATGTATAAAGTTTGACCAAAATCCGTGAAAGAATGAAGCTGCTAAGTGTTTAAATTGAATCAGTTGATGATTTTCTATATGTAGCAAGTGTGGCCTTGACCTTGGATCCCTGAAATACAAAGATATTCGAAGTATACGAAGCGACGGGACGACGGACGCCACACCAGGGTAAAAGCTCACTTGTCCTTGGCAGGTGATTTAAAAACAGATAGAAGGACAGACAGACATAAAATCTGATTACTAAAGATGTGCAGGGGTCCTAACAACAAATAGTGTAATTGAATTGGAGAATCCCCCTTTGGGACCCCACTCCTCCCCCTAGGGAGCCAGAGTATTATAAGAGAGACCCTCTGTTAAACGGTATTCAGTTTTCTTAACCAAGTAATGCTCCAGACCATTGGTTTGAAAACATCATCAAGCCATACAGAATGAAGAACTTCAAAGGATGTACTGTATCAGGTGATTTATGTCCTCGCAACAGCCAGGGTCATATGAGGACGGGTGTCGCCTATATAAGAAAACTGCAATTCGAAGGAAGTGCACGTGTTGACGGAAAAAATACAGTTACTTATAAGAATTTCCTATGTGCAAAGGGCTATAACTCCAGGAAAAATAGAACATGGACACTGGATTCTAACTCAAACCGTAATTCATTATACATGCATAGTACTAAGTTGCAAATAATATGAAAACAGTTAATTATGAGAATTTTCTTTGTGCAAAAGGGCCATAACTCCGGTCAAAAATTTTAATACATGGTTCAAACTCTGTAATCTATTATGATAAAGCCACATAGTTTCAAATTGATATGGCAAGCGGTAGCGAAATAAGTCCAAAAAAAAAGTTTATTTTAATAATTTCCTATGTTCGAAGG
>NW_018408618.1:16514-16929 GCF_002113885.1 Mizuhopecten yessoensis | reverse complement strand
GGATTTTTAATGCATCTCGACTGTTATATCAATCAATTAATTTTCTTTAAGATGGTGTCCCTCAGAATTATTTCTTATATAATTTTAAGTTTGTTTCAAGTAATACTCATACTCTCTGTTTTAAACTAGGAACACTTGCTATGTACTTTAAGTATTTGTGCAGTGATGATTGATTGTCTTCCTTTCGGTAATATTTCTTTGAGTTGTGTCCCTCACATGATTTCCTCGCATTCCTTTCTGTTATATATCGGATATAGCTTGTTACCTCTATGTTCCCAGTTTCCTTTTGGATAAAATATGTCATGTTTAGGTGATTTTTGAGAATTGGTGGTTTTGCGAAATTTGCTTATTGTTTTGGCCTGCATGGTGTAAAGTTTCACCTTTTGGCCTTTGTAACTTTCAGCTTTCTTGGCAT
>NW_018408618.1:15010-15902 GCF_002113885.1 Mizuhopecten yessoensis | reverse complement strand
TATTGAAAATAACGTCAGGTAATTCGGGTAAAATGGACTTCCATAATGATTTTACATATTCATAATGTGTTTATACAGCCTCCCTAAGAAAAACATCTTCCATACATGTTTTCAGACTGTTTTTGTTGTCCTTATCTGTCAAGCCTGTAACATCTCATCTTTGCTAGTCAAGCGTTCATTTTGTATTCACATATTCATGTATTCAACCTTAGCGGTTTAGCCTTGTTCTCTAAGCTTTCAAATTATTGAACCTGGCACAGGGATTTGGCACGAATTATCATCCTATGGTCCACTTATTGTTTTTATATCATACATTATATAATACACATATATGTGAACTGAGGATTAGAAATGAATACCAAGTCCCTGTGCATGTAAATAATAATGGCGGCGCCCAGTACCAAGTTGCCTTGTCGACTATGTCATGATTTATGTAAAAAGACAAAGGAGGGCATTACCTAAAGAAACATTTTCTGTATATGATCAGTTTGAAGAGATAATTGGCCATATTCTAACTGTAAATGAAAACCAAGGGAAATACATAGGCGACCAGTGCTGAAATAATCTTGAAAGTTTAAAGTTTTGCTAGTAAAGTGTCTATGCAAGGTGGCAGGGGAGGGAAATACAACACAAGGCTAGATCTGCCAAGGTTGAATAGTACAAATTTAAATTATGAACTCTTGGCTATTGAAGATGGTGAGATAACGAGGTTCGATCGTAAAATAAGATGTGTCTTCAGCAGTATGCTCCAGTGAAATTACACTATAAAGTCAGCATCAGTCCTGCGCTATCACAAGGAGACAAACATGAACATACCACAGACTCCCAAAACACAAATTAATTATGCACAAACTCACCACAGGCATGCATCTAGCAAATGGGGGAGGCCGTT
>NW_018408618.1:9513-10704 GCF_002113885.1 Mizuhopecten yessoensis | reverse complement strand
TTACCTCCCCAAAAGTTCCACTAAATTCCATCACACGTGCCAACTCCATTAAGTCCCCATACACATATAACTCACCTAAATTCTGCAACAACTATTACCCCTTTAAGGTTTTTTACGCGTTTACTTCTGTTAAGTATCACACACGTGTTACCCTCTTGTTCCCAAACTCCTCGAAACCCCCAAATACGTTACACTCCTTCGAAAAGCTCCCTCCCTCAAATAATTACCATTAGCCCCCACTTGTGTTTGACGGAGGGGGATTCAAAAAGAAGCCTACATATATGCGTTAACTGAATTCAAGGGGATTAACTTTAGTAATACTTTTCCTCGGGTCTCCAGTCGAAAACGACCCGGGTACAATTGCTACAATGGAAAAACGACCTGGGTACATTTTCTACAGTGGAAAACCGACCTGGATACCTTTTCTACAGTGGAAAATCGACCCGGTTACGTGAAAGAAAACACGACCCGGTTTCATGATCAGTGCACTTTAATTACAATGGAAAATCGACGCGGGTACATTTCCACCATGTATAAAAGACAAGGGTATATTTTCTGCCATGAAAAAATGACCCGGGCACATTTTTTACCGTTTAAAAAAGACCCGGGACGAATTTCTAACGTGATAAAAGAAATGACCCAGGTACATTTACACCTTGAACAAATGACCAGAGTACTTTGATTACAATGGAAAAACGACCCGGGTACCATTTCTGCAATGGAAAAACGACCTGGGTATATATTTTTTCATGTTTTAAAATCATTCACATATCGTGTTTACAGGAAACCGTTTCAGTCAGACATTTACGGAATATTTGACGAAATGGGCAGATGAGAAGCCAATCAAAGACAAATCAGTACAAACAGTCCTGAACCATCTCGTGGAGTTTGCGTGCACGCATGGTGTTCTTCAGGCTGTCATTACAGACCAGGGCCGCGAGTTTTGTAATAACATAAATGATGTTTTTTATAAAGTGTTTGGTATATACCACAAAGTAGCATCTGCATATCACCCACAGACTGGAGGAATAACCGAAAGTTTCAGCAGAACTCTGTGTGTATCACAGTCAACATTTCTTAATGATAATCAGAATGTTTGGAACGTTAAACTTCCGTTTGCTCTTTTCGCATATAGAACATCAGAGCACGTGTCAACCAAGATGGATCCATTTTGTTTGGTGTTCGGCAGAG
>NW_018408618.1:0-8013 GCF_002113885.1 Mizuhopecten yessoensis | reverse complement strand
ATAATTGTTTTATTTTCAAAAGTAAAGTCTTACATTTTTATCTCTATATATATTGTAACGACATACATACTCGTTCAATTCAATCAAACATCATTCATACCAAAAAGAGTTGGTATGTATCATACGTGATATGATGTTATCTGTTGATATTTTATATCCATGGTATATATACAGATTTTTTACTGTATTGATATCAGAAGAAAAAACGAGAACAAAATAACTGAAAACGGTACTGCAAGAGCACTCAGCAGAATTTCAGGATCTGTAACATAAATATAACATATTCTAAACATGAAAAAGAGTGAAATTAACACAATATTATTTAACGAAAATGTACTTTCTGTTTCTTCTTTCACTGAGCACTTGGTATACTGTCTGTATCCCAAACATTTACACTGATCAACAATTAAATATCTATGACTTTAAAGGGTTATGTTTTATGTAATACTTATGCATAATATTTTAAACTGCTCTTTGTTCAATTTCATTTGTGTGCCTCCTTTTCTTAGCTTCTGTCACAAATTTTATTCATCATGTTGAAAAAGGATTGCAATTCATCATGGTAACTGCATTTCATGGTTCAATGATAGTTATAGAGGTTACACAACGAGGGGTTGTTGAGTATGGTATTTATTTCACTCGAGTTAGTTAATTTTCAAAAGTTACAAAAGACACTTGCTTTAGCGAGTGTTTTTCTGTAACTTTTGAAAATTAACTAACGAGAGTGAATTAAATACCATACTCAACAACCAGGAGTCGTGTGACCTGTTTCTACCACAATCTCATGATCAGTCGGAAATAACATACACACATGTGTTTGTTGACAAGGCTGGCCTAGTGATATGACCCATTTGCGTTTGCTCCAATAAATATTTATACAATTTTAAACAGCTGCTCTTTGTTCAATTTCATTTGTATGCCTCCTTTTCATAGCAGTATCCTTTTGACAAGCTTCTGTCACAAATTTTATTCATCATGTTGGAAAATGATTGAAATTGATCATGGTAACTGCATTTCATGGTTCAATGATAGTTAATAGGATACTTGTTGTTGGTCAGAAAAATACAACAGACGTCCCGGGTGAGATCCTTAATATCAATTACCACGGTCACATACCTGTCGCATTGAGCCACGAAAATGAGTATAACGACTCTGGTTACTGTTAAATAATTTCTTACCTGTTCGCTTACCTGTAGTCACTTACATGTGCGTCTACACACTCTGACATACCTTATACGCTACGTTCCATATACAGTTATTTTTGAAATGACCCCTGTATTTGCATGTCTGGGTCTCTGTCTCCACGCTCCGTGCTAGGTCTACTCCAAAATGAGAAAGGTCTAGTTAGACCTTCCGACATGCTTCTTGTAATTTAGATTTATTTCTGTTTCGATAAGTAGTGTCCATTGTGTAAGCCCATTATACTAAGCGACATATCTTATCATAGTGACATGTGCATACAGTAAAATGATTCTAGACATGTTTCATACTTTTGGAGAAAAGACATCTAAGACCCGATTCAAAGGGTCTGTTACGGCACGATTTCTCACCAAGGTGAGAAATCGTGCTAAAATTGCTGATATCGCAACATAATTTCTCATCCCTGCACTATTTCGGGTGAGAAATCGTGTTAGCAGCAGGCATATTATCCGTTGTCATTAGTAAGAACAATGATTTTGATTGTTGGGGATTGTGGTATACTTAGGCTTGTTCTTTTAGAAACTACTGCGCAAACTTCAAACTTTTTCAAACTTCAAACTTGTTCAAACTACATTGTTTTTAGTTCACCTGCCCGAAGGGCAAGTGAGCTTATGTCGTGGTGCGGCGTCCGTCGTCCGTCCGTCCGTCCGTCTTCGTCCGTCAACTTTTCCTTTGAACAACTTCTTCTGAAGAACGGATATGCCTAGAGTCATGATATTTGGCTGAAAGCTTTGTTGGTAGGAGCTCTAGTTTGAGAACGAAAATGACCTTGTACTTTAAAGGTCACAGGGGTCAAATATGTCAAAAACTTCAAACGACTTCTTCTGAAGAACTAAAAGGTATAGAATCTTCATATTTGGCTGATGGCTTCCTGGGATGGAGCCCAACAAAGTTTGAGAAAGAAATTACCTTGACCTACTTTCAAGGTCACAGGGGTCAAATATGTCAAAACCTTCAAACAAATTCTTCTGAAGAACTAAAAGGTATTGAATCTTCATATTTGGCTGATTGGTTCCTGGGATGGAGCCCAACAAAGTTTGAGAAAGAAAATTACCTTGACCTACTTTCAAGGTCACAGGAGTCAAATGTGTAAAAACCTTCTAATAACTTCTTCTGAAGAACTGAAGGATATAAAATCTTTATATTTGGCTGGTGGCTTCCTGGGATAGAGCCCAACAAAGTTTGCGAATGAAAATTAGTTTGACCTACTTTCNGAATCTTCATATTTGGCTGATTGGTTCCTGGGATGGAGCCCAACAAAGTTTGAGAATGAAAATTACCTTGACCTACTTTCAAGGTCACAGGAGTCAAATGTGTAAAAAGCTTCAAATGACTTCTTCTGAAGAACTGAAGGGTATAGAATCTTTATATTTGGCTGGTGGCTTCCTGGGATAGAGCCCAACAAAGTTTGAGGAAGAAAATTAATTTGACCTACTTTCAAGGTCACAGGGGTCAAATATGTCAAAAACTTCAAACGACTTCTTCTGAAGAACTAAAAGGTATAGGATCTTCATATTTGTCTGATTGGTTCCTGGGATGGAGCCCAACAAAGTTTTAGAATGAAATTACCTTGTTCTACTTTCAAGGTCACAGGAGTCAAATGTGTAAAGAATTCAAATTAATTCTTCTGAAGAACTGAGAGGTATAGAATCTTTATATTTGATTGATGGCTTCCTGGGATAGAGCCCGGCAAAGTTTGAGGAAAAAAATGACATTGACCTTCTTTCAAGGTCACAGAGGTCAACAACATTTTAATGGATTTGTTCTTAAGAACTAAAAGGAATGGATTCATAAGATTTGGCTGGTAGCTTTTGGAATAGAGCTTACCAATTTGAGAAGGAAAATGACATTGACCTACTTACAAGGTCACAGGGAAAAATATGTCAAGCAACTTCTGAAGAATCAAAAAGCATAGAATCTTGTAATAATATTTTGCTGGTAGTTTCAACAGATGGAGTCAACAAAGTTTGTGAGGGAAATATTTTTAGTGCAATATAATATTTAATGAGAATATTTTGCTATGACTGCTTAAATATTCAGGTGAGCGATACAGGCCCTCTTGGGCCTCTTGTTTAATTTTATCTCAACATCTTTGACTTACAATGGTATACACAAATATGTAACATACACAGATTTTATGTATAAGCATAAGAGGGATACAAGTATCATAGAAATAGCGGTGTAGTGCAGCTACATATATGTAATACATGTAGTCACTAATCATATTCGATGTCAAGTTTCCGATCAGATCTAAATCATGGCCTATCATTTGCTGAGTCATTTCAGGCTATAATAATTTCTGTTCTGATTTATGAACCACAATAAAGGTTGTTTAATTGAATATTTTAATGGTGGTCTTGAAGTTGGGAAAAAAGGCCAACATCTTCCGCAAAATGGCGGCTGCAGACTACTACTGCGATCTGCGTTGATTTAGGTCGGGTCCTGATTGGTCGTCATTTAGATATTGACCGATGTTATAGATTTGGTATGCAGATGCATTATTTAGGGTTGTCAACGGTTAACCGGTTACTCGGCCGAAAAATCACGTACCGGTTACCAAAATCAATAAACGAATAGTTGGATATCTTAACCCTTTTGTGAGCCCCATGTTTCCCTGGCTTAGACCTACAAATTACCTGCATTTGTATAGAGCACGGCTTAGTTTTTTCATGAAAGGGGTTAAAAAGAGTCAAAAACAGTGATATCTTGAAACAAGTATGCACCGCAATCAATGCTGTACAGTTGTGTGTACATGACAAAGCCGTATGTTGTGTTGCCTTCTATGGTTTCTTGAGGTGTGGTGAATTAACCGTCAACCAAAACAACTTTGACCCTACCATTAATTTATGCGTGGGTGACATACATATACAGTCAGACGATTTACTCAAGGTGTGTCTCAAATCTTCCAAAACGGACCATGCTCGGAAAGGGGTAAATATTTTAATATTTGCCAAAGGACTATCGGTGTGCCCGCATAAAGCATTATGCAAATATTTAGACATGAGGAAAAAGATGACAAATGTAAATGGAGATTCACCATTGGTTGTAACCAGCGACAATGCAGTGTTATCACGGAATGTATTTATTCAAGTCTTAAAAACAATATTGGGAACAATCGGATTAGACACTAAATTATACAGCGGACACTCGTTCCGCATAGGGGCCGCTACGACATGCGCTACAGCAAACGTAGCCGATCACCTGATAAAAACCTTAGGGCGATGGTCGTCAGACTGTTACCAGAGGTACATCAAAACAGCACCAAAAACAATTAGAGAGGCCCAACATAACATGTCCAAAACATAACGGTAACATTAATCCACACTATGTACGAATTGTGCACTCATATTAGACAGTGATTAAATCACCATGTGCAGTTATTGCCTGATATCATGAATTATTTTACATTTATTCGTGGACTAGTATCATATATGAGTGTGAACACTGACAATGGTGCCTTCACAACCTTGAGTGGGCGAGTGACGTTTATCTGTATTAGTTTTTGACGCCCATGTAATGTCAACCAGGTACCGTATGCTGTATTTTTAATTCTTAATGTAAATACTGTAAATTATTTATGTTATTGTGTATATTTTATGAGCATGTCTCATGATTTTCATGTTATGATTTAATTTAGGAAAATAGAATATCATGTATTGTACCCCAGATGGTGTACATGTAACGTTATACTATATGCAAACACAGCACAATCTAAATAATCTACAGTAGCTAGTAAGTGATGAAATAGAGAGTGATGTATACGGTTTACCAAGAGAACTAATAGTATTATGTTAACCAGCAATATATATAAATGTATAAGTATTAACTTGGGGGCTTTTCAGCTGCACACAAGCACATACGAGAGGTATAAGGTACAGCTTTAATTTGGTAGGTATACAACACATATAATGTGGTGTATTCAGCCCCCATGTTAAATTACAGACTCTATACCTACAATAAGGTACCTATACAATTTAGGTATCACATTATAGATCGTGGATTTCCCACATAAGGAATCATAATGAGGATTCGGTATCAATTTGACCACGGATCTTATGGTCCGAATCCATGGTTTCAGGAGACGTCCTACATAGAGCTAGATATCATACAGACTCGAGGTTTTTCTAGGTTCATATTCCAGATGATAGTGGCATCATGATGTACAGCTGCGCATGGTCCATTTACAGGGTTGAGGATTGTCGGGAACTATCTCTAATAAGAGTCTGTATGATCAAGGGAAAACTCCTCCAGCCGTGGGATCAGGGGTGCATGTTGCTCCTGGTTGAGATCACGTCCGTAATCTGGGAGTTTTCCCCAGTTGTTTGCATTGTATATAATAAGTGTAGATGATATAGCCCCCAAGGCCAAAGTTTTATTTGTGTTATATGAATGTATGATGTTGCAAAATGTATTAGATTTAATTAGAAGTGTTAACTCATATGATCACAATGTTCATTCATGTTGCATTGTGCAGTTAATAAATTACATTTATCTGACTGTATAATAGTGTTCTGGTATAAACTTAAATTTGTCTGATATTAATAAGTTGATAAAAATATCAGACAAGCGTTTTTTTATGGAATAACATATTTTGATATGAAATAGTAAAAATATATTTTGCTGTGTCTTTTTTTTATATTACCTTATGTTGGATCCTTGAAAACGTATCTTTGCAGGATACAAGTTACTTAAAATTGGTGTATGTGGCAAGGAAATAGATCGAATAGTGTGGCCAATATGAGGTTGGTAAATTTTCGGAGCAGTCAGCTCCTTAGCAAGACAAAGAAAAAACGCAGTTCATTAACATTACATAAAACCAAAAATAGAAATATAACAGGATATAACTAAGATTTGAAAATAATAAGCCCCTCGGCTAGCGTAAACTGCAGGCAGGAATAACAATGTACATACCTTTTCGCCAATGTAATATACGCATCCATTCGAATGAGATTTGTTTGGAAGGTGAATGTTTTGAAAAGTGTATAACATACGACTACGTGCAGCATGAGCTATATGCCATTTCGAGTAAACCTCAAGCTAGTTCACATCCGATCCAAATATCCAGAAGAGTCGATACGTCTGAAGTCATGTGAATACACTAAACTCACATGAGGTTAAGGACGCCTCATGAATTAGATCCAATATAATGACATGACTGGAGTTAAAAATCTCAACTTAGCGTGGGCTGCGTGTAATAGATACCTGCTGTCGGACTTCGATGTTAGACCTTTCCCGCGTTCCAGCGGCTCTGGTGGTGGTTTCGTTGTTCTTTTTTGGAAAGATGTGTCCCAGTTTTTGACTTTCCTTAAATGTGTTGGAGATACTTTGGTTTGGACTAAACTGTCTGGATTGTCCCAGTCAGACTTATATATATGTTTGTCATACATACCCCCAGGAAATAATGTTTATTACAATTTGTATGATATCGATTTATTAACATGTCTTGAAAATGATATCGCTGAATATTCTGCTTTAAAAATGTTATAGTGACCGGCGACTTGAACAGTCGTATAGGAACCAGATCTGATTTTGTTGCCCATGATGGTATACATGATTCGCTGACTGACAGACTGTCTGACCTGTTCGAGTATGATGCTGACGTCGTTATGCCTACCCGACGGTAAGAGGATACGGTTGTTAACACTTTTGGGCGAAGACTCATTATCCAATTATGTAAATCCAGTGGAATTCGTGTGTGTAATGGCAGAAAGCCTGATGATGTATCTGGTCGTTTAACATTTTTTTAATCATTTAGGCTCAAGTGTCATTCATTATGTACTCATTGACAAATCATGCTTTAAAACTGTAAACAGGTTGAAAGTTTGTGATTTTAATGTATGGTCCGATCATGCACCAGTTGAATTTTGTGTCCATTGTGATAACCTGAATGTAATTGATAGCGATTTTGCTTATAAAAACGAAACACATACTGTGTATAGATGGAATGACTCTGATATAGAAAGAATGCGTGAAGTATTAGTTACCAAACAAAATGAGTTAAATGAAATGGTTACGTCACTGGAGAACAATTCTGTACATGTAAACCAGTGTGTAGTAAACTTGTCTTCCTTGTTGTGTGATAAGACTTTTTTCGTACAAATCCAGCTTAAACCTTGGTTTGACGATCGTTGTAAGTTTTTATACAAAAGATATATGAAAGCGCTTGCTGACTTTAATTTTGCGCGTATTCCTGAAAAAGGAGTGTTTTGGTGAATAATAAGCGTATGTTTAAAATGAACGAGCGCAAGATGAAAAGAAGATTTAAGACGCATGAAGGTAATAGAATGAATAACTTGCGTAGAGCAAACCCGAAACAGTTTTATCGTTTATTTAAAAAATGCAATGCAAATGCTGTTACAAATTTGTCTATAAAAGTTTTTATGATCAATTTAAAAAGGATTTTGATGCTGATGAGAATAATTCTGATGATATGGAATACAATTCTGATGAATGTATATTTCTCGAATTAGACAATGAAATCACAGAGACTGAAATTTTAAATGTCATAAAAAAGTCCAAGCCGAATAAGTCGCCAGGCTTAGACAATCTACTTAATGAATATTTTGTGAATTTTAAAGATGTTTTTGTGCCATTGTTAAAACGATTATTTAATTTGATTTTCACTGGAGGTATATTTCCAGAGTGTTGGTCACGTGGTGTTATCATTCCACTACATAAACAAGGTAATTTCAATGATACCAATAACTATAGAGGCATAACTTTAGTAAGTTGTCTGTCGAAACTGTTTACCTCTATTCTTAATCACAGATTGTTACAGGGGTGTCAGCGTTTCAGTTGACAGATTTTGCGTTT
>NW_018408617.1:26857-52206 GCF_002113885.1 Mizuhopecten yessoensis | reverse complement strand
ACCTGTTGAATTGACTACTAGATAAAAAGGTTTGGGTATTACCTGGTTATTTGAATACTTGGTGAAGAGGTTTATGTAATTCTTGGTAATTTGATTACAGGGTAAACAGCTGTATGTTATATTTGGTACTTGGATGACATTATTGGGTAAACAGGTTTGTGTATTACTTGGTAATTTGATTACTTAAATTAGGTTATTGAAGTAAAAAAAGACTTATTGTAAATAAATTTCCTGATGGAGACAAAGTAGCAGTTGGCTCCAAACTCGTGTTCCTTATAAGGTCATTGCTTTCTGTGCAGACCTGAAGATCCAAGATAAACATTGACCATGGTCTTTGATTGGCCCAGACATTTTCATTTCTGATCAAGAACTACTGAAGTGATTAACTTACAATTGGTACAAATGTACTGTATGAGGTATTCAACGTTTTCAAAAGATGGCGACCCTGTACCTGGTTTACAAGATAAGTTTAATTCAATCTCTTGAATGGCAGAAGCTATTGACTCCAAACTCAGTCCAAATGTTCCGTACAAGTTTCCAACCAATTATTTTGACTTTTTATGCTGATCCAATAATCTAAGATGGCAGTCCTGGCCAATTCATTTTCAACTCCTTCTCAGGAATGGCTTCAGAGACTGAGTCCAAACTCTGTATATGTTTTCTGTATGAGGTCCAAGCTAAATGTTCTGACTTTTTATGAATATCCAAAAGTCAAAGATGGATTCCTCAGCCTCTTGATTAACTTTGACATTTTTCTCTGGAACAGATACATCATCTTAAGGCAGCAAGGCCCTTGAACTTGCATGAACATTCATGCCCATTCATGCCCATGGTACAAGAGAAATATTAAACAAATAAATTCATCACAGTATGTATACACATGATTTACAGTGAGAAATAGTTTAAACAGTAGCATTCTATCTGTGAGAATTACATAAAAAAAAATAATAGATATGTTTTGTGTTTTTCAGAAAGACCGACTTGCCAGTAAGGGGATGCTATAGACCCAGCCACAGCTTGCTGGGAAGAGCTAGATTGGTGCACTATAGGACAGACATCTACAGCAATATACAGATGTATCTGTTACCACATGTGGTACAAAACTGTTTGGCACCACAAAAACAGGTGGCAACTTCTTCTTCAGGAGGAAAAAGTAACGCAGTCAACTATGGGTTATATTTGTAACCAGACTAAAGGGCAGCTGCTATAGTGCCCCAGTCAGCTGAATCTGCAGAACCCTTGTGTCTTCCATACCAAGACAATCCACAATGTGCCAGTAATGCAATGTCTGTTTGGATATAAGCCTTTGTTATTTATATGGATTTTATCCATGTTCATATACGGATTGAATGTTATTTATGCTAGGAGGAGTTTCGTATCTCCCATTCTTGGAGTCGTTGTGCCAAGTTCAAACTGGGAGGAGTGAGGAATGTTCCCTTTTGTTACGAATATTCCATGTGAAAAAATGCTAGCTATGAGTTGACATAATGCTAGCTATGAGTTGACATAATGCTAGCTATGAGTTGACATGATGTCTGCTGGACGGCATGCAACTTGTGGTCAGCGGACAGTTACAGTGGCTGTCATCACAGGTCACAATTTCAACTACTTGAATGCTAGTGTCCTTGCCAGATTTGTTTTTCAAGGTTGTAAATATGAAGGTTAATCATGTGTTCATGAAGAAATCTCAAGGTCACCTCTGTCTGCTGGTTGTGCTGTGCGGGACACACTATGATGTTGATGAGTGCAAACAAGGACTAGATATTATACGAAGATTTGTCCAAGTTGTGATTATGATACGACAAAATTTGCTTTTCTATTTTTTGTTATATTTTTTATCATTTTTAAGGCTACATCTTGTCAAAGACAGACTGTGTTGTGATGTTACAAGGTTGTTATCAACATGGTGATTATAAGATGATATTGTATCATTGAACTAGTAAACTTTCAGTTGCTCTGGACCTATAACCTGGGAGATGTAATCCCTTGCCAGAAAGTGCTATTTGATGCTATATGCTAGTCAGCTGTGATGTTTGTACTGTGTCCCCTCTGTTCTGGTGAACCTCCCGATCACCAAGTACATTCTAATAGAAGATGATGAATGGCGACTCAGTGGGTAGGAGACAGTGATTCCTACTCCCTTTCTGTCTACACCAATAGTGTAGTCAACATCCCATTAGCTGCTAAATGTAGGAATGATATAGAAATGGGAGGTTTGTGATTGTATTGTACATGTGTAATGGTTTAATGGGGGTAGCTATGAGTCTGGAGTAATCAGGGTGTGTCTGTTGACACACCAGATACATGTAGATTCAGGACGTGGGATAAGTCACATCGATAACGATTCTGATCAATCATCGTATTTATTTCTGATACATCAAACTTTCTCAAGGAAGGTCAGATTTGGTGTAAGTATGAAGTAGATGTGTATGTGAAATCTTCACCAGAAGGAATCTCTACATAGCTGTGGTTGTGAACCAGATCTGAATATGTTGAGGCCGTATTACTCCTGTAAGCTTTACAAAGGAAGTAAAATAAACCCTGGGATTATTGTTTGATTTAACATTATGAAGAAATTTACAAGATAATTTATTTCAGAATTTTAAGTCCTTTTTGAATTCTGTAGAAAATGGCGAGGAAATAGGGAGTTTGTGGTCATGGACGTTTACAATTACAGTACAGGTGATACACTTGTACAAAGGAACAGTCTAGTTACAGGTGATGGTCTGGACTTTACATGTATGAATACTGATTACAGGTTCTAGGTACTGGTCATGTAATTACTTCATCAGTTATGTCCCTTTACACTTTATATTTACCACAATAAATTCAACTTTTTAGGTGGTATTTAGTATAAGTTTTGGGGGTTTTATTTAACAAAAAAAACATACAAATATTTTCTTTAGAGAGTATGTGTTGCTGCTAACAGTTACTCGTTTAGATACTAACATCATGCTGGTGACTCCCCAATCTTATTCCACTTCAGTGGGTTCATCAAGAGGGACTTGGTCACATGATACAGAAACCAACAAACTAAAGTGTGCAGACATGTGTACAATACTCTTACTAACTTATAGTAGGAACTGAAAGAAGTTAACAAGCTCTGACTATTGCCAGTAAAGCTAGATAATTATTATTTCATTGAGCCAGGCTGATCATATCTGGATAATCACAGCAATGCTACCGTGTTTAAACTTTGATCACAGCAATGCTGCCGTGTTTAAACTTTGATCACAGCAATGCTGCTGTGTTTAAACTTTGATCACAGCAACGCTGCCATGTTTGAATTTTTCTGCTTATATATCACATTCCATGTTAGCTATTTTATATGCAAAATTAATTTTTACTTCAATTTGTTGTTAAAAGTTTTACATTGTAAAAAATATTTATATGTTTACGTGCTGAAATTTATCGGCTTTTGTGATTCAAATTCATACCATTCCACCTCATATATATGTGCGTAGCTGTTCGTTCCATATACCTTGTTTATATAATCTCTGAGGCTGTTTACAGTTATTGAGTTACAATATATAGGTTTCATTGTTATGCTAGGTGGTTTAACATCTTTTCTTCCAAGTTGGTGCGGTCTGACAGTCCATTGGAGTATTCCAGTAAATGCAGATATTTCCGTTCTCATTCTGTTATTTTCATTTTATCTTTTTTTTTGGTTCCAAATTGTTTTGATAAGAATAATATAATAATATAGATGCAATTTTCTAAGGTTAACTATACACAGAATCAAAACTCCATCTTGTTAAAATTTCGTAAAATCTTCACTTTCAAATATAAAATTTATTTATCTAAATTTGGGGTTCTAATTTTTAGTTGTAGACTGTATATATACAAAACTATGAAAGAATACTATCTCCTTNAATATATCAGGTGACCGTTAAGGCCCATGGGCCTCTTGTTTCTTGTAGAAGCTACAAGAACATGTTTTTACATCTTTTGTCTCTAACTCATTTTGTGACATGCTTGTAAGGTAATGATGTTCTTTATGTCCAGAAATGAGATTCTAATGGATGATCAATCATCGGAAATTAAAAAAAAAATCAGCATTAATATTGTACAGAACAAAACCACCAGTGTCAATGCAAGGAAATATATGTACAGGACTGGGACAATGTGTGTTTACTGATATAAAAATAAACCTTACTTATTAAAAGTAGACCTAAAATCCTGTTAGACAATGAAAATGCATTTGTTTATAGACCTGGAGCCTTCATGGTATGACCCAAATGTGTTGCGACAATGTTAAACCCCCAAACAAGAAAACAAACTATCTAGACCCGGAGCTATGCTATCGTATGTTAAACCCCCAAACAAGAAAACAAACTATGTGGACCCGGAGCTATGCTATCGTGTGTTAAACCCTCAAACAAGAAAACAAACTCTCTGGACCCGGAGCCATGCTATTGTGTGTTAAACCCCCAACAAGAAAACAAACTATCTGGACCCAGAGCTATGCTATCGTGGAGGATATTATAGACCGAGAGCTAGACACCCATGTACTTTGTCTCCCTGTTCTATCTCTGTGGAGGCAGACAGCAATATAAACTGGATATAATCAAACTTTTACTTAAGAATCTTTTGGAAACTTTTCAATAAAACTTTTAACTGTAGAATGTGAAATGGTTAGGAAGGAAACCTTGATGTAGATTACAGGAAATTCACTAAGGGGATGCTGTCTAACTTCCAAAAACAGAATGTATACCAGTATTGATAATTGGTTTTAATTCTTTATTACATGTGTTGGCTCAGTTGTCATTTCATTTCATACATGAGATACTACATTCATATGTTGCTTTATTTGAGATATTTTCTATGTTGCATTTCCCACTTTTTAGTGCACATTTGTATAAAACAAAATCTTTACATGTAATAATCTGTAGATATCTTGTGTTAGCTACTGGTAAGCAGGTACCGTACAGTGGAAGCAAAAAAACACATGTAAATGTGTTATCCGTCCATTTATAGAGAGCAGGGGATGGTGTCCAGTGGTATGACGGGGGATGGTGTCCAGTGGTCACTGGATTTCCATTAATAGAGAGTGTATGTATGGCAGGGGATGGTGTCCAGAGGTCACTGGATTTCCATTAATAGAGAGTGTATGTATGGTAGGGGATGGTGTCCAGTGGTCACTTGATTTCCATTAATAGAGTAGATATGGCAAGGGATGGTGTCCAGTGGTCACTGGGTTTCCATTAATAGAGATTGTGTAAGTATGGCAAGGGATGGTGTCCAGTGGTCATTTGATTTCCATTAATAGAGATTGTGTATGTATGACAGGGGATGGTGTCAAGTGGTCACTTGATTTCCATTAATAGAGAGGGTATGTATAGCAGGGGATGGTGTCCAGTGGTCACTTGATTTCCATTAATAGAGGGTTTGTAGGTATGGCAGGGGATGGGATCCAGTGGTCACTGGATTTCCATTAATAGAGAGGGTATGTATAGCAGGGGATGGTGTCCAGTGGTCACTTGATTTCCATTTATAAAGATTGTGTATGTATGACAGGGGATGGTGTCCAGTGGTTACTGGATTTCCATTAATAAAGATTGTGTATGTATGACAGGGGATGGTGTCCAGTGGTCACTGGATTTCCATTAATAAAGATTGTGTATGTATAGCAGGGGATGGTGTCCAGTGGTCACTGGATTTCCATTAATAGGGAGTGTATGTATAGCAGGGGATGGTGTCCAGTGGTCACTTGATTTCCATTAATAAAGATTGTGTATGTATGACAGGGGATGGTGTCCAGTGGTCACTGGATTTCCATTAATTAAGATTGTGTATGTATGACAGGGGGTGGGTGTCTAGTGGTCACTTGATTTTAATTGTGTGAATGAAAAATATCCTGTAAATAATGTTTTAAAATTTGCTACATACCAGACTAGGTCACAGTGAAGGCACATATTCTGAAAGTAGATCTGAATTTGATAGAATCAAATGTTTGAGCACTGTTATGCATTGTAACACATTGACAGCAAAAGTATATGTCATTGATATTAATAAACAGATGACATTTAAATTTCCATAAAAGGGCATAGAATGCTTTGATTATTATCTTAAACAATGTGGGGAAAGTTTGAAACGTTTTCCTCTTAAGGTGATGCGACAGTACTAATGAACTGTATTCCTAGGTAGAATCAGCACTTGGGTAAAACCAATACGGTGCTTTATTTGGTCTGACTGGCCAGTGGAGCAGCCTATCATAGGACAGTGGTGCACCGTATAGCTAATCAAACTAGTTTATTATAGCATACTTGCCTATCCAAAGTACTCCTGGTAAACAAAGTGTACTATACACACATAAAATCACCTGTGAACGGAGTCCGTCACATCTATATAGGCATAGCATACTGATGTGGGATGGATTCTTTGATACAATGCTGGAATGTTTTAGTGTATGTGCCTTTCTGAGTTTCTAGGTCCTGTTTGCTGAACACATTGCCATATGATCCTATATAATCAGTTTATCTGTGATATTCATGTTTTAATATATCAATGTTTTATATGTTTTCATGAACAATGTATATAGAAATGTTTCAGATTTATAATCCATTTTGAAATAACAGGAGCCAGATTGATGAGAACTAACTGCCAACATTGTGTGAGACTGTCTGGGAGTATAGATGTTTAGCTGTGTATGTCTGCCTTGTTGTTCAGTAGTAATGCCACACATTGATGTGTTATATGCAGTCAGATTTGACTTATTGTACCAAAAATTACCAAAGATCAAAGTCATAAATATACGTCAATAACATACAATTTTCGCAAAAACAAATTCATAAAAGTAATTTGACAGTGTTCAAGATAATTTGATCATCATTTCTGAATTTCTTATTGTTCAGATCTTAGATACGCAACAGGCAAAGCAGCAGGAAGCCTCTCCTTACTTTAGATCAAAGTTATTTGATGACAGAATTCTATAAATCACTTCATTTTCACAAGTAGGTATTTTTTTCAGTTGTGCAGCTAGGAATTGCATAAGAACATTTTGTGTCATTAAATTGTCATTTTTTTAGTGGAAGAATAATTACTACCCAAATACATTCATGGATATATATAATTTTAAACAAGCTAGCTATGAAGGTTTTTTAGACTGTTTTATTTAAGGATTTATTTGATATTACAATCCATTTTTTCCGCTCCTAACAAATGTCTTCTTGGATAATTTGTCCATCACCTAGAAGATATAACTTTATTGTTGAATTTGCAAGGTCAGTGAAATTTTCACCAAAATCCTGGTTGGGGATGGTAGAAACATTGTCGGTCATTATTCAGGTGTGGGAACAATGGAAATTCTGCCATCAGGTCTGGAATTTGTGGTTAGAACCTCTGCAAACCTTTGTTCTGGCCCCAAATTTTGAACAGTCATATCTCCTTACCTACATATGATAGACTCTAAGTCTATACAAGTGTACTCACTGTCGGTTCACCAACCAATTACTATACACATTGTGGTTGATAAAGCAGTTAAAACAAAAACAAAAAACTTTATTTTGGCAAGAGAATTTGTTTTTATTTCTGTTCCAAATTTAGGTAAGCTTTAATTAAAAGTTAATTTGATTGATGAGGCATATTTTACATGCTATTGGTAAACAATTGTGAACTGTAAGGAGAGGTTCCGGTGTTAGTAAAGCATGGTTGAGCCCTATGTCCCAGTACAACACTTACATGTATGTGTAAAAATGGGCTCAATTACCCCAGTGCTGCTGTACAGGGAATGGCTTCAATTTTTGTAGAATTAATATAATTCCTCTCTAGAATTTCTAACATCAGATTTTAGGAACTTTTGTGATATTATATGATATTGAAAGGTTCATCTGTATATTTGAGCACAGTGATGAAGACTGTATGGGGTTGTGGCCAAGCCATGACCAATCATGTCCTCTTTTCCCTTACCTCTTTGCGGAATGCAATTTCATAGATGTTTGAACAAAATAATATTCCAATCCTCTTTATTCATGGTATCTAGGTTAGTTTTCTATTCCAAATAAAAAGTAACTAGAAAAGCTTACATAACGGACACTTAAGTTGATATTTGTTGATGACTGTTACTGTCTTTATTGAGAATCAAACGCATGCCAATATATTGTGGACATTCAGTGCTTATCACACTGAACAATGTGGAGTACGTGTGGTCACTACTGTATCATACAGTGATGACTCCCTGTTCAGCATCTGTATCTAGGCTGCTTTTATAAGGTACATTGTGACTTTGAGATATGAGGTAGTCTGTGTACTTCAATACGGCATATACATGTTTGAAGTGCCTGTGTGTGGTGAGGCGACTAAGTGGCAATACTGATTAACCAATAAACAACTCACTAAATAGACTGTCTTACCTTTGTTTTTTCCTTGAGAAGAGTCAACGTTTGAGCACGACAGTCGAAGCTTTTTTTTCCTTGTGAGAAATCTACATGTTATTTTAAAGACCACAATTTCAGCTTTATTTCTCATTGAGAATAGTCTACATTTCGTCTCAAACCAGATCTCGAGAAAAGTGAAATCCAATCTTATTTTTTGTTTTTCCTTCAGAAAAGTCTCAAGTTAGACCACGAAAGTTTTAGCTTTTTCCTCTGGGACAAAGCTTTGTTTCACCTCGATATTCTACCCTTCAATATTTTACCAATTTTAATCTTTTAGTTGTTGATACGCTTTCTGTATTACGCTTAGGGCCACAAATGACATTATGCCCAGGGGCCGTAAAGCCAAAACGAACAGAAAACAACAATATAACATTTGCCTTTCTTTAGAAAGTCTGCGTCTCTACACGACAATCTTATATTTGGTTTCTTTAGAAAGTCTGCGTCTCACCACGACAATTTCAGATTTGCTTTTCTTTAGAAAGTCTGCGTCTCACCACGATAATCTTATATTTAGTTTCTTTCGAAAATCAACTTCTCACCACGACAATCTTAGATTTGGTTTCTATAGAAAATTAAATCTCACCACGACAATCTTATGTTTGGTTTCTTTAGAAAATCAACGTCTCACCGCGACAATCTTATATTTGGTTTCTTTAGAAAGACTACGTCTCACCACGACAATCTTGGGTTATAGTAGATAATATTGACCCTGATGGAGTATATGGATCAGACAATTGAATTGTCCTTTTGTTGAACATTTCCAAAACCTTCTTAATGTGTCGGTTTGTTTGTTACATTGTATAACCAAACTATGTACAATACGCACGTGCGCCTCATTACCATTGATTGCATTTTATTGATACATTGACCCAATAAATCATTCGCGTGGACCGAGTTTACAACTTACTGATACATGTATAGACCATGATTTCTCGTTGTGTTTATATATTGGGAGTATTCCATTTATGTACATACTGCAATGTGGTATGGATGTCGATATTAGGAACAACGTCTTACGCACAGGTGTCTAACACACGACGCCTGATACCAATTGTAGCGCGTTGCGTATTTTCCATTGATGTGCAACTTTCCCTGTGATGGCAGAATTTACATGTGAAGGAACGCCATCACTGCGTCCGATGGTAGCTGCTTTTAGACGCGCAAGGCTTGGCTGATTAACATGAGAGAGAAGGCGTGGCTCCTAGGTACCCGCCACGTGGGGGCATGTAGACGTTGGTGTACGCGTTTTATTGATATAATTAAATCTACACCTTCGGAGAGAAAGGTCTGCTGCCATTTACTACATCTGAAGAAGCTTAAATATATGTTTACGTTTTCTCTCTGATGGCCTCTATTAGTTTTATTTCTTGAATCTCTTTAGATCATTTCTCGACATAATTGCAAGGTAATATTGCGCGTTACGAAACTGCCAAAGTAGACAGCTTGGCTGTTACCTAACACTAGACGTAATAGTGGCACGGCCTATCAGGAGTGCAACGCGCCAAAGCTGGATCTATTACAGATAGCGAAACGACAACGGGCCGACTTTGACGTGTTGACGTGGACGCGCGCCCCACTATATCGTCTGTCGTACTTCACTCAAACTTATACTACCACGAATTAAGACACTTCAGCAACATACTGGAGAAGTCTTGTCTTGACAAGATAATGAAGAAATTTCCGTGCATCTAAAATCTTATCTATAATTTGTAAAGGTCCAATTGCTCCAGTGTGATACAAACATTTATACGCGTAAATTTCATTATGAGCAGTGCGCGAAAAAAATTCATCGTAAATGTTTTGATTAAGTTCTTTTGGTACATCTCGTTATTCGCAGCTTCATTAGCTATAAAGTTTCTGTGATTTGGTCTAACGTTTCAAAAGAGTCGCCTAGTCAGTTTGGTTCTGTTTAGTCGTTACTTTGTAACCAGATTTAGACGATATTTTGAGTCATTTATCTGGCACATTTCCATGATTATAAAACTATAGTAGACTATCTATTAACTCTTTGACATACTTGGCGGTATTTTCTGCGTTAATTGAAGTCAACAAAGGACTTTGTAAATGATCACCTGAGTCTTGAAGGAAGTGTCGATAGAGGACCCAAGTGTGTTGTCGCCGTACAGATCAACCGTCCCCTGTAGTCGATCAGTTCATAAACTCTTCGTTTATTATTATTATTATTAAAGTATAGAAGTAAGATGTTTGTCGTTGATCCCTCGAATCTTGCAGACAAATCATTTTACGTGATAAATCGAATTTTACGTACTTATTTCGAGATCATTTAAATCAAACAAAATTTTGTAATAAGATATTGGAATTTTACGGATAAATCTTTGTTCCTAGATAATGAAATCTTACAGATAAACCATTGTCCCGCGATAAATGGAATAAATCAGATAAACCTTTGTTTAGAGATAAGATGAATCTAAAAGATAAACCTATGTTTAGAGATACATGGGATTTTACAAATAAACCTTTAAGAAATAAATGGAATCTTCAGATAAATCATTGTTCCTAGATCAATGCAGTTTAACAGAAAAATCTTTGTTCCCAGAAAAATATAATCTTACTGACAAACTATTGTCCCGAGAAAAATGAATTCTTTAAGGTAGTCTTTGTTAAAATATAAATGGTATCTTACAGACAAACCTTTGTTACTGGAATGATGACTGTACTGTGACTGGAATGAGGACTGTATACTGTGACTGGAGTGATGACTGTGTACTGTGACTGGAATGATGACTGTGTACCGTGACTGGAGTGATGACTGTGTACTGTGACTAGAGTGATGACTGCGTACTGTGACTAGAGTGATGACTGTGTACTGTGACTGGAGCTGTGTACTGTGACTGGAGTGATGACTCTGTACTGTGACTGGAGTGATGACTGTGGACTGTGGCTGGAGTGATGACTGTGTACTGTGACTGGAGCTGTGTACTGTGACTGGAGTGATGACTGTGTAGTGTGACTGGAGTGATGAATGTGTGCTGTGACTGGAGTGATGACTGTGTACTGTGACTGGAATGATGACTGTGTACCGTGACTGGAATGATGACTGTGTACCGTGACTGGAATGATGACTGTGTACCGTGACTGGAATGATGACTGTGTACCGTGACTGGAGGGATGACTGTGTACTGTGACTGGAATGATGACTGTGTACCGTGACTGGAATGATGACTGTGTACCGTGACTGGAGGGATGACTGTGTACTGTGACTGGAGTGATGACAGTGTACTGTGACTGGAGTGATGAGATGACTGTGTACTGTGACTGGAGTGATGACTATGTACTGTGACTGGAGCTGTGTACTGTGACTGGGGTGATGACTGTGTACTGTGACTGGGGAGATGACTGTGTACTGTGACTGGAGTGATGACTATGTACTGTGACTGGAGCTGTGTACTGTGACTTGAGTGATGACTGTGTACTGTGACTGGAGTGATGAATGTGTGCTGTGACTGGAGTGATGACTGTGTACTGTGACTGGAATGATGACTGTGTACTGTGACTGGAGGGATGACTGCGTACTGTGACTAGAGTGATGACTGTGTACTATGATAAGAGTGATGACTGCGTACTGTGACTAGAGTGATGGCTGTGTACTGTGACTAGAGTGATGACTGTGTACTTTGACTAGAGTGATGACTGTGTACTGTGACTGAAGTGATGACTGTGTACTGTGACTGGAGTGATGACTATGTACTGTGACTGGAGCTGTGTACTGTGACTTGAGTGATGACTGTGTACTGTGACTGGAGCAGTGTACTGTGACTGGAGTGATGACTGTGTACCGTGACTGGAGTAATGACTGTGTACTGTGACTGGAGTGATGACTGCGTACTGTGACTGGAGTAATGACTGTGTACTGTGACTGGAGTGATGACTCTGTACTGTGACTGGAGTGATGACTGTTTACCGTGACTGGAGTGATGACTGTGTACTGTGACTGGGGTGATGACTGTGTACTGTGACTGGAGTGATGACTATGTACTGTGACTGGAGCTGTGTACTGTGACTGGAGTAATGACTGTGTACTGTGACTAGAGGGATGACTGTGTACTGTGACTGGAGTGATGACTGTACTGTGACTGGAGTGATGACTGTGTACCGTGACTGGAGTAATGACTGTGTACTGTGACTGGAGTGATGACTATGTACCATAACTGGAGTGATGACTGTGTACTGTGACTGGAATGAGGACTGTGTACTGTGACTGGAGTGATGACTGTACTGTGACTGGAGTGATGACTGTGTACCGTGACTAGAGTGATGACTGCGTACTGTGACTAGAGGGATGCCTGTGTACTGTGACTAGAGTGATGACTGTGTACTTTGACTAGAGTGATGACTGTGTACTGTGACTGGAGGGATGACTGCGTACTGTGACTAGAGTGATGACTGTGTACTATGATAAGAGTTATGACTGCGTACTGTGACTAGAGTGATGACTGTGTAATGTGACTAGAGTGATGACTGTGTATTGTGACTAGAGTGATGACTGCGTACTGTGACTGGAGTGATGACTGCGTACTGTGACTGGAGTAATGACTGTGTACTGTGACTGGAGTGATGACTGCGTACTGTGACTAGAGTGATGGCTGTGTACTGTGACTAGAGTGATGACTGTGTGACTAGAGTGATGACTGTGTACTGTGACTGAAGTGATGACTGTGTACTGTGACTGGAGTGATCACTGTGTACTGTGACTGGAGTGATGACTGTGAACTGTGACTGGAGCTGTGTACTGTGACTAGATTGATGACTGTGAACTGTGATTGGAGCTGTGAACTGTGACTGGGATGATGACTGTGTACTGTGACTGGAGTGATGACTTGTACTGTGACTGGAGTGATGACTGTGTACCGTGACTGGAGTGATGACTGTGTACTGTGACTTGAGTGATGACTGTGTAGTGTGACTGGAGTGGTGACTCTGTACTGTGCCTAGAGTGATGACTGCGTACTGTGACTGGAGTGATGACTGGGTACTGTGACTGGATTTATGACTGTGTACTGTGACTGGAATGATGACTGTGTACTGTGACTAGAGGGATGACTGTGTACTGTGACTGGAGCTGTGAACTGTGTACTGTGACTTGAGTGATGACTGTGTAGTGTGACTGGAGTGGTGACTCTGTACTGTGACTAGAGTGATGACTGCGTACTGTGACTGGAGTGATGACTGTGTAGTGTGACTGGAGTGATGACTGTGTACTGTGACTGGAGTAATGACTGTGAACTGTGACAAGAGTGATGACTGTACTGTGACTTGAGTGATGACTGTACTGTGACTGGAGTGATGATTGTGTACTGTGACTGGAGCTGTGTACTGTGACTGGAGTGATGACTGTGTACTGTGACTAGAGTGATGACTGCGTAATGTGACTGAAGTGATGACTGTGTATTGTGATTGTAGTGATGACTGTGAACTGTGACTAGAGTGATGACTGTACTGTGACTGGAGTGATGACTGTGTACTGTGACTAGAGTGATGACTGCGTAATGTGACTGAAGTGATGACTGTGTATTGTGATTGTAGTGATGACTGTGAACTGTGACTAGAGTGATGACTGTACTGTGACTGGAGTGATGACTGTGTACTGTGACTGGAGTGATGACTGTGTACTGTGACTGGAGTGATGACTGTGTACTGTGACTGGAGTGATGACTGTGTACTGTGACTGGAGTGATGACTGTGTACTGTGACTGGAGTGATGACTGTGTACTGTGACTGGAGTGATGACTGTGTACTGTGACTGGAGTGATGACTGTGTACTGTGACTGGAGTGATGACTGTGTACTGTGACTGGAGTGATGACTGTGTACTGTGACTGGAGTGATGACTGTGTACTGTGACTGGAGTGATGACTGTGTACTGTGACTGGAGTGATGACTGTGTACTGTGACTGGAGTGATGACTGTGTACTGTGACTGGAGTGATGACTGTGTACTGTGACTAGAGTGATGACTGTGTACTGTGACTGGAGTGATGACTGTGTACTGTGACTGGAGTGATGACTGTGTACTGTGACTGGAGTGATGACTGTGTACTGTGACTGGAGTGATGACTGTGTACTGTGACTGGAGTGATGACTGTGTACTGTGACTGGAGTGATGACTGTGTACTGTGACTGGAGTGATGACTGTGTACTGTGACTGGAGTGATGACTGTGTACTGTGACTGGAGTGATGACTGTGTACTGTGACTGGAGTGATGACTGTGTACTGTGACTGGAGTGATGACTGTGTACTGTGACTGGAGTGATGACTGTGTACTGTGACTGGATTGATGACTATCATAGTGAAATTGCAATTTGAATGGTGATTTACTCCAGATTGCACACTGACTACCGACGTTTGAGAGTTTGGCCTAGCTGTTGAGTACCAGACTATACATACCCCGATATATATAATGCATATCAGTAAATGTGGGCCTGCCTCCGCACGTCTGCAGTAGCTATCCATCCAGTGGCGTCACCCTATCCGTGTAGCCCTGGACGTACAATAGACAGGCTCATAACTCAGATACTATACCTATCAGCAGTCATAATTAATACAGCGCCGCTGACCCCTCTACATATTGTACATATGTATATATCGGTCAGGTTTGTTTGCCAACAATGTCTTGTTCCTTGTTGAGATATAATGAGAAATCCATATCTAAACCCTTAATGAAAATGTGATCCGAATAACACACAGTAGGACAGTCGTAAGGGCTGTAAGGTAAAGTTATATACCGTATACCAGGCTGTTTTCGTTGCATTGTTATTTTGGCGAATTTTGTAAATGATGCCTATGCGACTAACGCTATAAACATAACCATCTCCTATTAAGCTGGGTCAGTTTCGTATGTGCTAACATGTACGCAAACTATTAAACTACATTTACTCACAGAAATCGAATCTGTATAGTTATATTATACGTTTACACTTGCCATCTTCTAATAATAAAGGTATGCTGATTGCTCATAGACTTACGTTAATTGATAATATTGATCGGAAGCAAACAAATATTGATTAATGAAAGATGTATTTTGATTAACAAAACAATATATAGATTGATAATAGAAATGTATTGATTGATAATAGAGATAGATTGGTTAATAATAGATGTATATTGATTAATATTGGAAATGTATTGATTGATAAAAGAGGTCTATTGATTAATGATGGATTGATTTATAATAGAGGTATATTGATTGATAAAAGAGATATATTGATTGACAGTATATTATATTGATTGATAATAAAAAAATGTTGATTTATAATAGAGATATATTGATTGATAAAAGAGATATATTGATTGACAGTATATTATATTGATTGATAATAGAAATATCTTGATTATTTTGGTTGATTATAGATGTGTATCGGTTAATAATAGATATTAACGATTGATAATAGATATATATCGATTGATAATAGATATATATCGATTGATAATAAATATATATATATCGATTGATAATAGATATATATATATCGATTGATAATATATATATATCGATTGATAATAGATATATATCGATTGATAATAGATATATATCGATTGATGATAGATATATATCGATTGCTAATAGAGATGTTTTGGTATATTATAGATGTATACTGATTGATAATAGATATATTTCGATTGCTAATAGAGATGTTTTGGTATATAATATATGTATATTGGTTANACGACCCGATGTCACAGCATATGTATGGTTATGTAGAAAACTTAAGTTATGCACATACACGCGTGTACCCTTAACTGACAGAACTAACAAAGACATGTCACACCACTCGTTCACATTTCCAGTTCACGATAGGCATTTGGAAGAGCGTTGCTCATGCATGGTTTGTTGTAGAGACTGCATGCATGTTCACGCAGGTCATGACCCGATGATAAGTTTCGTTACATTGCCGACGTGGTAGAGTATACGTAGTTGATAATATATAAATTGATTGAGAGTATTGATATGTTGGCTGAACGTATACATATGCATAATCAATAGCGGCTGCTGTTCATCCAACCAGGCGACATGGTGTCATTGGAGGCACCTGGTATTTTAGCATATAATACAATAAACAAGTAAGTGAATACCGATGCTGACATTGAAACATTTATTTAGGAATATTTCGAGATTGATAATGTAACCTTGACCTTGGACATCATGTTACATTACATCAATCAGACATTTGTCCATCAAATAACATTAAATCAATCAAACATTCACCATCATATAACATTACATCAGTCAAACATTCGCCATTATGTAACATTACATCAATCAAACATTCGCCATCATATAAAATTACAGCAATCAAACATTCGCCATCATATAACATTACAGCAATCAAACATTCGCCATCATATAAAATTACAGCAATCAAACATTCGCCATCATATAACATTACAGCAATCAAACATTCGCCATCATGTAACATTACATCAGTCAAACATTCGCCATCATATAACATTACATCAGTCAAACATTCGCCATCATAAAACATTACAGCAATCAAACATTCGCCATCATAAAACATTACAGCAATCAAACATTCGCCATCATACAACATTACATCAATCAAACATTCGCCATCATACAACATTACATCAATCAAACATTCGCCATCATATAACATTACAGCAATCAGACATTCGCTTTCATATAACATTACAGCAATCAAACATTCGCCATCATATAACATTACAGCAATCAAACATTCGCCATCATGTAACATTACATCAGTCAAACATTCGCCATCATAAAACATTACATCAGTCAAACATTCGCCATCATAAAACATTACATCAGTCAAACATTCGCCATCATATAACATTACAGCAATCAGACATTCGCCATCATATAACATTACAGCAATCAAACATTCGCCATCATATAACATTACAGCAATCAAACATTCGCCATCATGTAACATTACATCAGTCAAACATTCGCCATCATAAAACATTACATCAGTCAAACATTCGCCATCATAAAACATTACAGCAATCAAACATTCGCCATCATGTAACATTACATCAGTCAAACATTTGCCATCATAAAACATTACATCAATCAAACATTCGCCATCATAAAACATTACAGCAATCAACCATTCGCCATCATACAACATTACATCACTCAAACATTCGCCATCATATAAACTTACAGCAACCAAACATTCGCCATCATAAAACATTACAGCAATCAGACATTCGCCATCATATAAAATAACATAAATCAGACATTCGCCATCATACAACATTACATCAATCAGACATTCGCCATCATATAACATTACAGGAATCAAACATTCGCCATCATACAACATTACATCAATCAGACATTTGTCCATCAAATAACATTAAATCAATCAAACATTCACCATCATATAACACTACATCAGTCAAACATTCGCCATCATGTAACATTACATCAGTCAAACATTCGCCATCATATAACATTACAGCAATCAAACATTCGCCATCATATAACATTACAGCAATCAAACATTCGCCATCATGTAACATTACATCAGTCAAACATTTGCCATCATAAAACATTACATCAGTCAAACATTCGCCATCATAAAACATTACATCAATCAAACATTCGCCATCAAATAACATTACAGCAATCAAACATTCGCCATCATAAAACATTACAGCAATCAAACGTTTGCCATCATGTAACATTACATCAATCAAACATTCGCCATCATAAAACATTACAGCAATCAAACATTCGCCATCATATAACATTACAGCAATCAAACATTCGCCATCATGTAACATTACATCAATCAGACATTCGCCATCATGTAACATTACAGCAATTAAACATTCGCCATCATATAACATTACAGCAATCAAACATTCGCCATCATGTAACATTACATCAATCAAACATTCGCCATAATATTACATAACAACAACCATACATTCGCCATCTTGTAACATTACATGAATCAAACATTTGTCCATGTGTTACATTCGTCCAGTCTTTCGTCGTTGTGTAACACTGGACCAGAGAGAGATTGGTCACATTCAAAATTATGTGAATTTGTATCAATCTTTAGTTACAACGTAATTTTAGGTATTCAACACAGGCCAACATATCATGCAATTTTAGACCAATGAGAAATTCGCCATCATCTAAAACTAGACCAATCAGACATTAACAATCATGCAATAATGGACCAGTCAGATATTCGTTATCGCGAAATATTTCAGAATTACACTAATCAGACTCTTATTTACGAACCAATACTTCATGGGACCTGACAGTCGTCCATATAGAAAACAAGTAATTAGACAATTTATATTTACACTCCAAAAATGTCGCTTCTGTTTTAACTTCGTGTCACGTAGAAGCATCAATTGACCTTTGCAGACATCACACCGACACGTCGACTTCCTGAAGGTGCTTCGTCTCGCATTCCCTGGCCTGCTCCTGTGGCGGCAGGGTCGACAGGTGCGACTTTACCTACACCACGGCTCTACTTCACGGAAATATGGAGATAGTTGGGCAGACGATCATCAAAGCGATCCCCACACAGACATTCGTTGTAAACAAAGTGTCTGTGTGATTATGGGGTCTCCCCTACCCCCGGCTCCGGTCTGCTGCTGTGGCGCGCCTCTCTGTCGCTTCGCAGTGTTTTGAATAATAACCAAAACAATAGTCGGGTTACCGCCCGTACGTAAGTATGTACATCTCTACAATAATCATAACACCCTGCTGCTGGGGCTACAGACTTTTCAAAATAAATGACGTCAACGTGTGCACTAGCGTGGAGTGACGTTCCTGGCACGATCGCCAAAGTTACACACTGTCGGGACACGTCTGACTAAGAGTACATCAAAAACATAGGAAAAGAAAACATTTAATCTTTGAATGAGTCGTTTTTGTATTTTTGAACTGACTTAAATTTCTTTCAAATCGACTAAGATTTCGATTCATGTCGGAATAAATAGTTTTATGCGTATTTCTGTTATTGCATTATCTGCAAAGTAAAACAAATCTGATAAAGTTAAAAGTCGGTTGAGGAATATCCGATTCAGAATCAAGATGCGATACTACTAGTCATAAATTCACTTTAGACCAGATTTACCGATGCAGTGAATGGCTTGTATAAGATACAGATAAATAAACATTGCACAAAACAAAATCTTCAATGTGTTTAACTACACTGGATACAGCAGACGAACGCAGTAATCGTGACGGGAAGGGATTAGTTGCCTACTGTTAGACGAGGCTACTCCTTTATTTACGGGCCAAAACTGTTCTGTTTAGTTTATAATCACCATTTTTATCATTATCACTTAGTTTTAGAGATTTACAAACTACCCTAGAATTTTTGACAAACGAATAAATATGATTAGATTTTACATCATTTATAGTTAATCTCTTCAGAATTGCCTATTTTCAAACTCAAAAAGAAATCCAGAAAGTATATATGTCTTAACGCGTGTCCTCGAATTGATATTCAGTGAAAACCTGCGGCTAATTCATATCAAGTCCGGACTACACAGTATGGTTTGTCGATTGCGAGAACGCTACAAAACACGCAGTGCTAGGTACTGTTTGTGGGAAACGTAACAATATACAGTATATCAGTAGCGACTTGTGGGAACCGCTACACGTACAAACGTTGCGGAGTACCATTTGTCGGGAATCACCTCAACGTCTAGTCAGTCACCTGACAATCTCTTCACCGTAACGTCCGTTAGCTGATAATCATCTCATCAAAACGGCGGTAACCTGATGATCATCTCACTATAACGTCCGTCACCTGATAATCACCTCGACATTACGTCCGTCACCTGATAATCAACTCAACATAACGTCCGTCACGTGATAATCACCTCACCATTAAGTCCGTCACCTGATAATCAACTCAACATAACGTCCGTCACATGATAATCACCTCACCATTACGTCCATCACCTTAGAATCACCTCAACCATAACGTCCGTCACCTGATAAGCACCTCACCTTATCGTTCGTCGCGTGATAATCACCTCACCATTACGTCCGTCACGTGATAATCACCTCACCATAACGTCCGTCACCTGATAATCACCTCACCTTAATGTCCGTCACCTGATAAGCACCTCACCTTAACGTCCGTGACCTTATAAGCACCTCACCTTATCGTTCGTCACGTGATAATCACCTCACCATAACGTCCGTCACCTTATAATCACCTCACCGTAACGTCCGTCACCTGATGATCACCTCACCTCAACGTCCGTCACCTAATAATCAACTCACCGTAACGTCCGTCACATATTAATCACTTCACATTAACGTCCGTCACCTGATGATCACCCCACCTTAAAGTCCGTCACCTGATAATCACCTCACCTTAACGTCCGTCACCTTATAAGCACCTCACCTTAACGTCCGTCACATAATAATCACCTCACATTAACGTCCGTCACCTGATGATCACCTCACCTTAACGTCCGTCACCTGATAAGCACCTCACCGTAACGTCCGTCACCTGATAAGCATCTCACCTTAACGTTCGTCACCTGATAAACACCTCACCTTAACGTCCGTCACTTTATAAGCACCTCACCGTAACGTCTGTCACCTGATAAGCATCTCACCTTTACGTCCGTCACCTGACAATCACCTCACCATAACGTCCGTCACCTGATAATCACCTCACCATACCGTCCGTCACCTGATAATCACCCATAATGTCCGTCACCTGATAATCAACTCACCATAACGTCCGTCACCTGATAATCACCTCACCTTAACGTCCGTCACCTGATGATCACCTTACCATAACGTCCGTCACCTGATAATCTCCTCACCATAACGTCCGTCACCTGATAATCACTTCACCTTAACGACCGTCACGTGATAATCACCTCACGATAACGTCCGTTACCCGATACTCATCTCACCATAACGTCCGTCACCTGATAATCACCTCACTTTAACGTCCGTCACATGATAAAAACCTCACCTTAACGTCCGTCACCTGATAATCACCTCACCTTAACGTCCGTCACCTGATTATCACCTCACCTTTACGTCCGTCACCTGATAATCACCTCACCATAACGTCCGTCACGTGATATTATTTTACCGTCCAGCACGTTGGTTCCATTTGACATCTCAGTTTTACTTTCCTACGTTGGGTCGGTTTTACATAATTTCCGTTTTGTTGTCCGACACAATGTCCCTTCTGCATCTGCTGTCTTAAAAAACATATCTGTCTCACTTTCTGACATATTTTCATTCTACCGCCTGACGTAATGCCCGCCCTACTTTTTCATATAGGCCTATTGTCCGTCCTACCATTATATATAAATCCCGTTCGGCCCTCGTGCTGATATTGGAGTATCGGGTTGATACTGGGTGTGATATGGAAAAGGGCATGTTTTATTCTGTTTATTACATACTTACTAATAGAATACGGACATATCTACTATCTTATGATTTCTTTTTCTTTTGAAATATTGTAAAACGAAATATTTCCAAAAAGGGGTGTGATACGGGTTTTGCGCGCTGGTACGGAGAGGGCTGATACAGGTTTTGGAGTGTGATACGGCGGGGGCTGATACGGGTTTTCGGGTGTGATACGGCGAGAGCTGATATGGGTTAGAGCAATTGTGTCGTATCGCATTTACACAAAAAAAAAAAGTATTTATTAGTAAGTATGTAATAAAAGGTCCTTCTACCACTGACGTTACGTGTCCATTATAGTATCTGTGATATGCCTTACTCTTGCGACATGATTTCCGTCCTGGCATAATGTACATATTGTATTTTTGTGATATATGAAGAAAAATGTATTTTCTACTTTTTGTGATATATTTATGTCCGTCCTACTGTCTGTAATACGATGTCTGTACTTCTTGCCGTAGTTTATACATCATCACTGCCATGCACACGTCTTTAATCCAGGAGTCAAACGAAACCGGTGTCACTTTTGTAAAATCTGTTTTATTTGACATACATGTACAAAATAAATAACTTTTAATAGGCAAAACAGTTCTCTGACATTTAAAATAATTTGAGTGTCAACAGAATATAGCGTTTGTGTTGTCGCCATAACGGAAATTTAATGGTGATTTAGTTCCTATTTCTCATATAAATAACGGCTCTGCCCTATATATCCGTCCGGTGTCTCGGCTGACACCCGACCAAACCTCGGTACCCAGGTACCCCGCAGGAAGTACGTCACCAACGCTTTAAGGACACTTGAGTCAGAAGTCTACACGTAACGCGAACAATATTGCACTTGAGAAAAGTATTTTGATCATGTATCTCGGAAACAAATGTTTCCGTACCCGTTACTGTCACCACTTCCGGCGGAACTGACGGTCACAATGTTCCGGAAGCACCACAGAATCCTCCGAGATAGGTGTCTCAAACTTACGAGACTAGCAGTCTGCTGTTAGATCCGGATTGATCTGTCACACGCGTGCATGACCACACTGTCACACGTTCATGTCAATCTTTTGGGCCATACAACGACACCACACTGTCACACGTTCATGTCCACCTTTTGGGCCATACAACGACACTTTTTGATTTTGAGGATGCGTTTTCGCTTGAGTCTGGAGTGTTTGCCGGGACACATGAGAGTGACCCTGATCGTTGAGAAGGCTCTGGGCTTACAGAACCCACATGACACGAAGGCTGCCTCCTTGAGGTCACGGCGGTCAGACTTAGGAATGAAGAACGAGTTACACTGGCCGTAACAGAAGTTATTGATTATAGTCCGACTAAGGCACCCAGGCTCCCGAACAACCTGTGTAAAATGCTGAGTTTTGCACCATTCTTTCTTTAAATGTTGTCTCTTTGTGATCACAAAGGAATTCTTTTTTCCTCTTGTTGGACGAATAATGTCATTCACTTTTGCGCCAAGTTCCTTCCGTGAAGCTTTGGCGGGATTTGGTATCGTGCCGAAAGGCGGGATTGCTTGTGTTCGCGTTTTGGCCTTCATCGTCCCACGGCGTCTGTCTGCTGTCCGTCGCCCCGTGTCTATGGACGTCCGATGTCTGATACGTGTCTGTTTCATGGCTTCTATGTCAAGTAGAAACAGCCATACGATACCGACAATGATCGTTGTTTTCAGCTGAACGTAACACAACCTCATTCTGAAACGAAAAAGATAACGACAATGTTTTAAGATTTAAAAAAAAAAGCATTTACATAAAATCAGTAATTTAGGCATCATACAAATTTATTGTACAAAGAGACAGGTAGAGAATCCTCTCACCGTTACTGGGGTGTCAAAACACTCACTATAACCGATAATCTAAGTGTGCTCTCGCTCTCTCTGCGTGTAAGTCTGATGAGTGGGGTTTAGCTCCAAGTGTTCTTAAAGCGAACACTGTACTCGTCCAAGAGCCGCGCACAAGCGTCCACAAGCTTACAATCAACAGTTGGTGTTGCGATTCTGTCTAATCTAACTATCGTCAATATTACTCCAGTCTCGTTTTTAATGGGTCACTAAGTACACAATATATATGTTATTTACCCTGATCAGTAACAAGTCTTTTTTTCTTTTTGTATTGTATGTTGTATTTTCTTTTAAAAACATGAAAGCAACATGAAAACCATGTTTTGGAAAATAGTTAAACACAAAGGGGAAAAAAAGATAGTCGTATAATCCAAAAGTAACGGAAACAAAAACAATATTTATCAAAAAGTTGCGCAAATAATATGAATTCAAACAGATACGGGAAGAAATATATTTAAACATCAAACACATAAAGAAATAAAATGGTATTCAAACATCATCATTTACGGAAACAACAGTATTAATTAAAAAGGAAATAAGGAAACAACAGGTATTTAAACAAACAGATAAATAAACAAAAAGGTATTTGAACATTCATTACCGAAACAAAAGATATTAAAATATGAAACTGATTCGGAAACACCAGGTAGACAAACAAATACGGAAGAAAAAAACTTCAGAAGAGAAAAAAAGAAAAGAAAATAAAGTCTTACCTTTACTGCTAAGATAGTGTTATCCTGTGTTGATGTCCATACTTGAATAGTATTGGATAAAGTTAAAGCAAAGGTATTACAGTCTGGTAGCGAGCACCGGCCGTTACCGCCTGCATTGTCAAAGGAACAACTCCAACTGTCAATGTACATTGCTTCGTAATAAATGTATTTGTTGGGGAGAAGATAGAGCGTAAGTATCTGATAGTTTTTGACCGAGCCCTTTGGCGCCAAATGTAGAATTAGAATGGTGGAGGGCAGGCAGTGATCTGGCTGTCGGCCAACACGGGAGAAGCAGTGCTATCCCACCAGTCACGGATTTTGCCGCGATAACACCACAACACTGGTGTAAATGGGAAAAAACAGAGTCTTTAATTTGTAATTGATTTATTTGGCAAAGTGATGTTAGGAAAGAAAAAAAACTGTGAAATTCGTCTAAGCGCCACGATGGTGTAAGTTGTCTCGGAGTTGGCGCGCTCCCTCTCATCCATTCCACGGCTTCTCCGTCCAGCCCCCATAAATCAACTCCAGACTGGGACCGCCATGTAACGGTCGCCCCGGCTAATAAGTTTATCGGTAAGGTCGAATTAAATGGAGGTTTAAATAAATATGTGATCTGGGTGATCGATAGAGACACGGCCCCTAGACCTGCGGTCTCTGGCCAGTCTCGGAGTCGTATGATAGAGATTCCACTGATCGTGGCACACGTACATAACACACTATCGATAGTCCAAACAACGCATACTTAGTATACACCATATCACACCTGTTAAACTGATAGAGACATTGACCAAATTGTATTTACAGCAAGTACACGTTATACATTCAAAGCAATAACACTGAACGAGACTTTGTGTCATGATCAGTTACGTCTGGTTAAGTATACTAAACGTAGGACACGTTTGGCCAGTTAACGCGTTTATAAATATTGTGTCAGTTACATCGTTCGACAAACTATGTCAGTTACATTGTTGGACACACTGTGTCAGTTACATTGTT
>NW_018408617.1:24041-24722 GCF_002113885.1 Mizuhopecten yessoensis | reverse complement strand
ACTGTGTCAGTTACATTATTAGAAACACTGTGTCAGTTACATTGTTGGACACACTGTGTCAGTTACATTGTTGGACACACTGTGTCAGTTACATTATTAGACACACTGTGTCAGTAACATTGTTTGATACACTGTGTCAGTTACATTATTAGAAACACTGTGTCATTTACATTGTTGGACACATTATGTCAGTTACAATATTAGAAACACTTTGTCAGTTACACAATTAGAAATACTGTGTTAGTTACACTGTTAGAAATACTGTGTCTGTTACACTGCTAGAAACACAGGGTCAGTTACACTTATAGAATAACTGTGTCAGTAACACTGCTAGAAACACAGTGTAAGCTACACACATATTAACACTGTGTCAGTTACACTGCTAGAAACACTGTGTCAGTTACACTGCTAGAAACGCTCTGTCAATTACACTTATATAACCACAGTGTCAGTTAAACTGCTAGAAATACAGTGTCAGTTACACTGCTAGAAACACAGTGTCAGTTATACTGCTAGAAACATTGTGTCAGTTACAAACCTAGAAAAACAGTGTCAGTTATACTGCTAGAAACATTGTGTCAGTTTCACTGGAAGAAACACAGTGTCAGTTATACTGCTAGAAATATT
Organism: Mizuhopecten yessoensis; assembly: GCF_002113885.1. NCBI lineage: Eukaryota > Metazoa > Mollusca > Bivalvia > Pectinida > Pectinidae > Mizuhopecten > Mizuhopecten yessoensis. Next base: position 24,095 of record NW_018408617.1, on the reverse strand, counting down.
GTGTCACTTACAATCCTAAAAACACCGTGTCAGTTACACTTATATAAACACAGT
>NW_018408617.1:20478-20933 GCF_002113885.1 Mizuhopecten yessoensis | reverse complement strand
TTACACTTATATAAACACAGTGTCAGTTAAACTGCTAGAAATACACACTGTGTTTCTAGCAGTGTCAGTTACACTGCTAGAAACACAGTGTCATTTATACTGCTAGAAACACAGTGTCAGTTATACTGCTAGAAACATTGTGTCAGTTACAATCCTAGAAACACTGTGTCATCTACACTGCTAGAAACACTGTATCAGTTACACTTTTGTAAACACTATGTCAGTTATACTGATAGAAACACTCTGACAGTTACACTTCTAGAAACACTGTGTCAGTTACACTGTGTCAGTTACACTTATAGAAACACTGTGTCAGTTACACGGTTAGAAACACTGTGTCATCAACATTGTTAGAAACACTGTGTCAGTTACACTTATAGACACACGGTGTCAGTTACTGTGTCATCAACACTGTTTCAGTTATACTTCTAGAAACACTCTGTCAGTGACATTGC
>NW_018408617.1:19075-19567 GCF_002113885.1 Mizuhopecten yessoensis | reverse complement strand
TGTCAGTTATACTGTGTCAGTTACACTTATAGAAACACTATGACATTAATACTTATAGTAACACTGCATCAGTTACACTGCTAGAAACACAGTGTCAGTTACACTTATAGAAACACTGTGTCAGTTACACTGTGTCAGTTATACTGTGTCAGTTACACTTATAGAAACACTATGACAGTTATACTTATAGAAACACTGCATATCTACACTGCTAGAAACACTGTGTTCAGTTACACTTTTAGAAACACTATGTCAGTTACACTGTTAGAAACACTGTATCATCTACAATGCTAGAAACACTGTGTCAGTTACACTTATAGAAACACTGTTTCAGTTACCCTTATAGAAACACTATGTCAGTTACACTGTTAGAAACACTGTGTCATCTACACTGCTAGAAACACTGTGTCAGTTACACTTATATAAACACTGTGTCAGTTACACTGTGTCAGTTATACCCTGTCAGTTACACTTATAGAAACCCTATGACAG
>NW_018408617.1:13878-14733 GCF_002113885.1 Mizuhopecten yessoensis | reverse complement strand
AAACACTATGACAGTTGTACTTACAGAAACACTGCATCAGTTACATTTATAGAAACACTGTGTCAGTTACACTGCTAGAAATAATGTCAGTTATACTTATCGAAACACTGTTCTAGTTACACTTAAAGAAACACTGTGACAGTTATACTTATAGAAACACTGCATCAGTTACACTTATGGAAACACTGTTTCAGTTACACTTATAGAAACACTGTGTCACTTACACTTCTAGAAACACAATGTCAGTTACACTTATAGAAGCACTGTGTCAGTTACACTTATAGAAACACTGCATCAGTTACACTTTTGGAAACACTGTTTCAGTATCACTTATAGAAGCACTGTGTCAGTTACACTGCTAGAACACAGTGTCAGTTACACTTATAGAAACACGGTGTCAGTTACACTATGTCAGTTGCACTGCTAGAAACACTTTGTCAGTTACTCTTATGGAAACACTCTGTCAGTTACACTTCTAGAAACACAGGNCACTGCTAGAAACACAGTGTCAGTTACACTTATAGAAACACTGTGTCGGTTACACTGTGTCAGTTATACTGTGTCAGTTACACTTATAGAAACATTATGAAAGTTATACTTATAGAAACACTGCATCAGTTATACTTTTGGAAACACTGTTTCAGTTACACTTATAGAAACACTATGTCAGTTACACTGTTAGAAACACTGTGTCATCTACACTGCTAGAAACACTGTATCAGTTACACTTATATAAACACTGTGTCAGTTACACTGTGTCAGTTATACAGTGTCAGTTACACTTATAGAAACACTATGACAATTGTACTTACAGAAACACTGTGTCAGTTGCACTTTTGGAAACACTGTTTCAGC
>NW_018408617.1:13518-13584 GCF_002113885.1 Mizuhopecten yessoensis | reverse complement strand
AGTTACATTGTTGGACACACTGTGTCAGTTACATTATTAGAAACAATGTGTCAGTTACATTGTTGC
>NW_018408617.1:12263-12753 GCF_002113885.1 Mizuhopecten yessoensis | reverse complement strand
CAGTAGGGTTATATGATTGTGTGGTTGGATCATGACTACATTAGTAGGGTTATATGATTGTGTTGTTGGATCATGACTGCATCAGTAGCGTTATATGATGGTGTGGTTTGGTTAGGACTACATCAGTAGGGTTATATGATTGTGTGGTTGGATCATGACTACATTAGTAGGGTTATATGATTGTGTTTTTGGATCATGACTGCATCAGTAGCGTTATATGATGGTGGGGGTTGGGTAGGACTACATCAGGAGGGTTATATGATGGTGGGGTTTGGTTAGGACTACATCAGTAGGGTTATATGATTGTGTGGTTGGATTTGGACTTAGACAGTAGGGTTATATGATTGTGTGGTTTGATCAGGACTACATCAGAAGGGTCATATGATGGTGTGGTTTGGTTAGGACTACATCAGTAGGGTTATATGATTTTGGGGTTTGATCAGGACTACATCAGTAGGGTAATATGATTGTGTAGTTTGATCAGGACTAT
>NW_018408617.1:10492-11030 GCF_002113885.1 Mizuhopecten yessoensis | reverse complement strand
GTTGGATCATGACTACGACAGTAGGGTTATATGATTGTGTGGTTGAATCATGACTACATTAGTAGGGTTATATGATTGTGTTGTTGGATCATGACTGCATCAGTAGGGTTACATGATTATGTGGTTGGATTATGACTAGGACATTAGGGTTATATGATTGTGTGGTTAGATCATGACTACATCAGTAGGGTTATATGAGTGTGTGGTTTGATTAGGACCACATCAGTAGGGTTACNTGGTTTGGTTAGGACTACATCAGTAGGGTTATATGATTGTGTTGTTGGATCAGGACTACATCAGTAGGGTTATATGATTGTGTGGTTTGATCAGGACTACATCAGTAGGGTAATATGATTGTGGGGTTTCATCAAGACTACATCAGTAGGGTTATATGATGGTGTGGTTTGGTTAGGACTACATCAGTAGGGTTATATGATTGTGTGGTTTGATCAGGACTCCATCAGTAGGGTTATATATACTAGCCAACAAATACTGGGTCACAAGTTTGAGACCTATATGATGCAGTGGTTTGATCAGA
>NW_018408617.1:8298-9074 GCF_002113885.1 Mizuhopecten yessoensis | reverse complement strand
CTAGTTACACTTAAAGAAACACTGTGACAGTTATACTTATAGAAAGACTGTGTCAGTTACACTGCTAGAAATACTGTGTCAGTTACTCTGCTAGAAACACTGTATCAGTTACACTGCTAGAAGCACTGTGCCAGTTTCAGTGTAAGATCGATTTGGTCAAAATATTATACCAGTTACAGTTTTGGACACATTGTGTCACTATGTACAGTAATGAAACAACACTTACAAGTACACAAGATACACCCTATGAATTATATTGAAAAAAGGTGTATTAAAAAACGCGTAATGAATACTGAAAAACATATTGCAAGGTACTCTTATACACAAGAAAATGTTAACAAAAAAAGACAAACAACATACGTTTGACTCAAAATGAGATTGTGATAATCATTAGCTAATACAGTGATATAGTTAGTATAAATGAGTGTAAAATACTTCAAAACTTATCCGATCAATATTTGAAAACAATATTTAAATCTTATCTGAATGATTCCTTAAATCTTTTATTAATGTATTGCATGTTCGTTCGAAAAATGAATTCGATTCTAATGACACAAAATATCAGTTTTTACCAAATATAAAATCTAGATAAATAGAATCAAGACAAACTGCATCGATATACGTTTAAGATTGTGTAGATTCATGATGACTTCATCAGTAGGGTTATATGATTGTGTGGTTTGGTTAGGACTGCAGTAAGGTTAAATAATTGTCTGGTTTGATCAGGACTCCGACAGTAGGGTTATATGATTGTGTGGTTTGATCAGGACTCTGAA
>NW_018408617.1:6417-7949 GCF_002113885.1 Mizuhopecten yessoensis | reverse complement strand
GTTATATGATTGTGTTGTTAGATCATGACTACATCAGTAAGGTTAAATGATTGTGTTGTTTGATCATGACTACATCAGTAGGGTTATACGATTGTGTGGTTTGATTAGGACTACATCAGTTAGGTTTTATGATTGTGTGGTTGGATCATGACTACATCAGTAAGGTTATATGATTGTGTTGTTGGATCATGACTACATCAGTAGGGTTATACGATTGTGTGGTTGGATTAGGACTACATCAGTTAGGTTATACGACTGTGTGGTTTGATCATGACTACGACAGTAGGGTTATATGATTGTGTGGTTGGATCATGACTGCGACAGTAGGGTTATATGATTGTGTGGTTTGATCATGACTACATCAGTATGGTTATATGATTGTGTTGTTAGATCATGACTACGACAGTAGGGTTATATGATTGTGTGGTTAGATCATGACTACGACTGTAGGGTTATATGATTGTGTGGTTTGATCATGACTACGACAGTTGGGTTATATGATTGTGTTGTTGGATCAGGACTACATCAGTAGGGTTATATGATTGTGTGGTTGGATTAGGACTACATCAGTAGGGTTATATGATTGTGTGGTTGGATCATGACTACTACAGTAGAGTTATATGATTGTGTGGTTGGATTAGGACTGCATCAGTAGGGTAATATGATTGTGTGGTTGGATTATGACTACATCAATAGGGTTATATGATTGTGTGGTTGGATCATGACTACGGCAGTAAGGTTATATGGTTGTGTGGTTTGATTAGGACTACATCAGTAGGGTTATATGATTGTGTGGTTGGATCATGACTACGACAGTAAGGTTATATGGTTGTGTGGTTGGATTAGGACTACATCAGTAGGGTTATATGATAGTGTGGTTGGATCATGACTACGACAGTAAGGTTATATGATTGTGTGGTTTGATCAGGACTACATCAGTATGGTTATATGATTGTGTGGTTTGATCAGGACTACATCAGTAGGGTTATATGATTGTGTGATTGGATCAGGACTACATTAGTAGGGTTATATGGTTGTGTGATTTGATCGGGATCACATCAGTAGGGTTACATGATTGTATGGTTTGATTAGGACTACATCAGTAGGGTTACATGATTGTGTGGTTTGATCAGGACTACATCCGTAGGGTTATATGATTGTGTGATTAGATCAGGACTACATTAGTAGGGTTATATGGTTGTGTGATTTGATCGGGATCACATCAGTTGGGTTAAATGATTGTGTGGTTTGATTAGGACTACATCAGTAGGGTTACATGATTTTGTGGTTTGATAAGGACTACGATAGTAGCGTTACATGATTGTGTGGTTGGATTAGGACTACATCAGCAGGGTTATTTGATTGTGTGGTTGGATTAGGACTGCATCAGTAGGGTTATATGATTGTGTGGTTGGATCATGACTACGACAGTAAGGTTATATGGTTGTGTGGTTTGATTAGGACTACATCAGTTAGGTTATATGATTGTGTGGTTGGATCATGACTACGACAGTAGGGTTATATGATTGTGT
>NW_018408617.1:0-2388 GCF_002113885.1 Mizuhopecten yessoensis | reverse complement strand
GATTAGGACTACATCAGTAGGGTTATATGATTGTGTGGTTGGATCATGACTACTACAGTAGAGTTATATGATTGTGTGGTTGGATTAGGACTGCATCAGTAGGGTAATATGATTGTGTGGTTGGATTATGACTACATCAATAGGGTTATATGATTGTGTGGTTGGATCATGACTACGGCAGTAAGGTTATATGGTTGTGTGGTTTGATTAGGACTACATCAGTAGGGTTATATGATTGTGTGGTTGGATCATGACTACGACAGTAAGGTTATATGGTTGTGTGGTTGGATTAGGACTACATCAGTAGGGTTATATGATAGTGTGGTTGGATCATGACTACGACAGTAAGGTTATATGATTGTGTGGTTTGATCAGGACTACATCAGTATGGTTATATGATTGTGTGGTTTGATCAGGACTACATCAGTAGGGTTATATGATTGTGTGATTGGATCAGGACTACATTAGTAGGGTTATATGGTTGTGTGATTTGATCGGGATCACATCAGTAGGGTTACATGATTGTATGGTTTGATTAGGACTACATCAGTAGGGTTACATGATTGTGTGGTTTGATCAGGACTACATCCGTAGGGTTATATGATTGTGTGATTAGATCAGGACTACATTAGTAGGGTTATATGGTTGTGTGATTTGATCGGGATCACATCAGTTGGGTTAAATGATTGTGTGGTTTGATTAGGACTACATCAGTAGGGTTACATGATTGTGTGGTTTGATTAGGACTACATCAGTAGGGTTATATGATTGTGTGGTTGGATCATGACTACGACAGTAGGGTTATATGATTGTGTTGTTGGATCATGACTACATCAGTAGGGTTATATGATTGTGTGGTTTGATCATGACTACATCAGTAGGGTTATACGATTGTGTGGTTGGATCATGACTACATCAGTAGGGTTATACGATTGTGTGGTTGGATCATGACTACATCAGTAGGGTTATATGATTGTGTGGTTGGATCATGACTACATCAGTAGGGTTATACGATTGTGTGGTTGGATCATGACTACATCAGTATGGTTATTTGATTGTGTGGTTGGATCATGACTACGACAGTAGGGTTATATGATTGTGTTGTTGGATCATGACTACATCAGTAGGGTTATATGATTGTGTGGTTTGATCATGACTACATCAGTAGGGTTATACGATTGTGTGGTTGGATCATGACTACATCAGTATGGTTATTTGATTGTGTGGTTGGATCATGACTACGACAGTAAGGTTATATGGTTGTGTGGTTTGATTAGGACTACATCAGTTAGGTTATATGATTGTGTGGTTGGATCATGACTACGACAGTAGGGTTATATGATTGTGTTGTTGGATCATGACTACATCAGTAGGGTTATATGATTGTGTGGTTTGATCATGACTACATCAGTAGGGTTATACGATTGTGTGGTTGGATCATGACTACATCAGTATGGTTATTTGATTGTGTGGTTGGATCATGACTACGACAGTAGGGTTATATGATTGTGTGGTTGGATCATGACTACGACAGTAAGGTTATATGGTTGTGTGGTTTGATTAGGACTACATCAGTTAGGTTATATGATTGTGTGGTTGGATCATGACTACGACAGTAGGGTTATATGATTGTGTGGTTGGATCATGACTACGACAGTAGGGTTATATGATTGTGTTGTTGGATCATGACTACATCAGTAGGGTTATATGATTGTGTGGTTTGATCATGACTACATCAGTAGGGTTATACGATTGTGTGGTTGGATCATGACTACATCAGTAGGGTTATATGATTGTGTTGTTAGATCATGACTACGACAGTAGGGTTATATGATTGTGTGGTTGGATCATGACTACATCAGTAGGGTTATACGATTGTGTGGTTGGATCATGACTACATCAGTATGGTTATTTGATTGTGTGGTTGGATCATGACTACGACAGTAAGGTTATATGGTTGTGTGGTTTGATTAGGACTACATCAGTTAGGTTATATGATTGTGTGGTTGGATCATGACTACATCAGTATGGTTATTTGATTGTGTGGTTGGATCATGACTACGACAGTAAGGTTATATGGTTGTGTGGTTTGATTAGGACTACATCAGTTAGGTTATATGATTGTGTGGTTGGATCATGACTACGACAGTAAGGTTATATGGTTGTGTGGTTTGATTAGGACTACATCAGTTAGGTTATATGATTGTGTGGTTGGATCATGACTACGACAGTAGGGTTATATGATTGTGTTGTTGGATCATGACTACATCAGTAGGGTTATATGATTGTGTTGTTAGATCATGACTACGACAGTAGGATTATATGATTGTGTGGTTAGATTAGGACTACGATAGTAGGGTTATATGATTGTGTGGTTGGATCATGACT
>NW_018408616.1:75409-102464 GCF_002113885.1 Mizuhopecten yessoensis | reverse complement strand
CATGTTATATTGATCACGGGGAAAGATTTTGGCAGAAAGGAATGATTGACAACATATTAACTTCTTGTCAGTACCTATAGTAATTCCGTAATGGCTATATAATCTAAAAAACACACATATATATATGTTCAGGTAAAACACACATATATATATGTTCAGGTTTAAATAGTTAACCCAACTTAACATAAGTAACGTGACTTTCTAACTATTTCTAAATAACAAAAATAATACGGTACATATGTCGTCAGCACGTGGATTGCAGTGACACAAAGTTTGTTTTCTTAGGNTGGTTGGGACCAAGATGATGAACATTTGTACTAATGGGAAGGTTGAAGTCAATTGCAGCTGCCGTTCTTAAAACCTATTTGGTCAGTGAGTTTTCTCAACCGATTTCCAAGTGTACCTATACGAATACTCTACGTAATTTTTTAAATGGAGTGACTATTGTCACCTACGTATTAACATTAAAAGTGAAATCAGTTTATTTTAAATGCTCTTATCTGCCTCTGTTATTCGAAGTGACACGTTTCCTTTGATTACAAAATGAGGGTGAATTCAAAAAAAGCTATGTTATGTATATAGCTCACTACAATAATTTCCAACGAGTACCCAACCACCCCAGTTGTAGATTATAATGGAGTAATGCTTATTTTCAAACTTCCAAACGGCAATTTCCCTCTGAAATACCTTATCAGGACCACTGAGTTCAATGGAATCCATTATTTCCACTTTATGAACGTGTTTATTGCTCATGCATCGATCGGTGATGCATGTCTGCCATTTAAAGTGAAGGGTACGGTACGTACATCGTAACCCTAAGGTGACGGTACCCAAATCGGATCACCAAACCATCATTGTATTAAATCATTTGAAAACCTGAGGAGGAATTATATTCATTTATGGTTGTATCAAAGGAAGAATATCGTTGGGTGTTCTTGCAAACGAAATTAGCATCCGGGGCTCACTTGAGATATTTATAGAACGCTCTGAAGTCACCAATCAGCGTCTCCGGTTTTTGCGAATGTCAGGACCCAAATCGGATGAAGGCTGAATTTTGCAGTAACTTACGCTTCAAATGAATATTTTTTGTCAGCATATTAACATTTTATGATGACCTTTAGAATTTTATATGACAAAAAGTATTTCTATAGTGTTATTTTATTCCTATAGTCCAAAACAGAATGCATAGTCGTCGCACGCACCATTTTTTAAAAACGTGATAAAAACACTTGACATTTGTTTTACATGAAGCAATTAAAATTACCCGTATCATCTGTAAAAGCAGAATATAGGCATACCAACAATCTCCAAATGGACTTAATTATCCATTTTGGTGCCTAACAGTTACTCGCCTAGATCTCTTGCGGCCTCCCACAGACCCAGGCCCCGTCTCTCGGGCCAAACAAAATGGCGGCGAGTGCCGATTATCATATGGTCACCGATTACGTTTGTCATTCAGACCGAACATTTATCTGTGATCTAGTGTTAATTTGCGACAACATTATGAATAAAAGCATTTTGCATTGTTGTCGGGTGATAAGTTGTATGGAAATTTGTACGCGATTCATTGCAGACACAAATACAGTATCTTCAGTCGGGGTCACAAAGACGCTTCGGATTTGAGCCGTAGTACGGAACGGATCCGGGGACGGTGTGTATGACTTAGATTTTGACAAAATGGGGAACTTTGAAGATGGTGATATGCGAGTGTATAGAAGACCGACCAACCGTGGACTTCCTTATTGAGCATTCTCCCAATACAATTAGATGTAGTAAAGCATGCAGAAACGTTTTTCAATGCAATCAGCAACCGGGGACGTCCCCGGTTGACCAATGTCCCCGGTTGGAAGGTGTGTATTCATACCATTGTCCCCGGTTGACACCATACACACACACACACATACATTTAATTATTATTCGATATCATTACAAAGTTTTAGTACAATATTTTCATCCGTCATTCAATATATGTATGTAAAACTTGGATAGTTAACATTTTGGCCCCATCGTAATGTTTTGTTATCCAAAATGCCAATAGCCTACAAGAGTGACTTTCCAACCAGCATGGCAATGCTTGATTGCACTTAACTGAAAACAGAAAAAAAACTCCTTCGTTGCTTTGCCAGAGCCAGTGTTATTCAGAATACATGTCCGCAACAATAATGAAAGCATTAGTTGTATGTGATTCAAGGGGTTCTATTATGTTTGTTTCAGACTTGTATTCTGGAACATATCAGACAATGATAGTTGCCAAAAAAGTGGGTTTCATGATCAACTGAAGGACCTTAAAACCAGGGGATATTTGATTAATGGATAAGGGCTTTTGGATCGAAAAGGAACTCAAGGAATTAGGACTTGGTCTTAATGTCCCACCTATGAAATCCGTTACCCAGCAAATGCCTGCAGGCGATGTTGCGAGAACCTAAAATATAGCAACACATCAAATCCACATTGAGAGAGCAATTAACCAGATTAAGTGTTTTAAAATTTTGAAATAGCGACTTCCTGGGAGTTTATTTTATATAGCATATGCTATATGGTTTGTTTGTTCAGTGTTGACTAATTTTCAAGACACACTAGTCAAGCAGTCCAGTTAATATTTATGAACAGGACTTAAATTTGATTGTATACTTATGAAAATGAGATGCCCTTGCATCTATTTAAGAATGTATGCATCGATGACTGTATGCACTACCTGGTAACTCTTCAGCGAACAAGAAATAAAGTGGTACAATGAATTCATATCAAGACCACTCAGCCAGATGATCTTGTTAAGTGTTTTCAAGACTTACAAAAAGTTTCATAAAAGTAATTGTATACGTAGTAAGAGACCAGTTAAATGAATTTTAAATATTCATGAAGATGACTTGATTGTACACAAAACAAAGTTATGTTAATTTTTGTGAGAAATATACAATGTACTTTCACGATTGGCATTTTGAATTTCATTTACCAGCAAAGGAACAATTTGTAGTAAATTGTACAAATGGATACAAAATATTTTAACAAATCCATGGATGTTTACCATTTTCATCCTGCATATAATTAGGTGCGCAGGGATAATTTTAGGGGAGGGTTAATGGTGGGTGGCAATACATGATTTGCAAAACAGGCACCGTGAAAAGTTGTAAGATCGCAAGTCACTGGCGCAGAATTTAAACCCCCGTAAACTTGGCCTGCTGCACATCAGACAGTGCCAACAATGGAATTGTTAATAATCATATTATACACATTTATAATTAAATTTTAGTTGAAGAAATGGCATTCAGGATGAAGTTAATGCGAGTCTGGCCATTTTATACAGATGTCTAATTTATTGCATGGTCAGATTGACTTTAGATATATATTGGGAAAAAAAATATATCAAGTTGTTAAATAGTGCGTGTTACTAAAAGGGTATATTTATCAAAACAAGATGGATACCCTTGTGACCCACTGTATGAATCTTAGAAGGCGACAAATGAGGAAACCCCATGCATAGTTTGGAATTTGCTTTAGTGTACTCTATTTTGGGACACAAACGCGACCTTTTTGGGATCTTTATCTTTCTTTTAACTTCTAAATACCTTCCTTTTTTTAGCGTTTTCTTTGGCAACACCTCACGTTTGGCTTGAATGTTGAGCATTCGCCCAGGTGAAGAAGGGAATGGGTTTTGTCCCTAGGCCGGGACTTACCAAAGTTCTTACAAATGGCAATTGTTATTCCCTGCCTAACGTTCAGCATTAGGGAACGGCAATAACTGGTTCACCCGTTGTCAGTAGAATGTGACCGGGCGGAATGTCATGCTTGGTGTCTTTGGCATGGTATTTCAGTGAGTTAGCACTATAAAGTCGGCATCAGATCCGCGCTATCACAAGAAGGCAAGCACTCCAACATACCATGTCTCCTGAATACATACACGCAAGCACGCATACACAACATACATGGAAGCAAGTCCTTAAATGGCCTTATATGTTATTATGACGTTTTACAAACTAAAAACAAAATAATCACTGTAAGTCCTGACAATTCTCTGCTAGTAAACATATGGGGTCTTAATGATTTCATTCCTCCCTGAAAAATGGGGAAGGGTGCTTATTTGTGAAAGAACACTAATTATGGCACATGAACGAAAGGACTTAAGTTGATTACATTAACGGATGTACTTAGAAATCACATTGATTGAAAGACTCCAGGGAATTACTCTCTGTTACAGCAATGCCTGTAGTTATCCTTTATAATTGATTTTTTTTGTATGATAAAGTAACTTATGCTTAATGTGAATCTTCATTAGGCAAGGTTTAGAAATTAAAGAATGAGTTCAATGAGATTTGTACATAATCAACTACATATACATTTGATTGATTATTCTGAACTCAAGTAACCATGTTTTACATAAGATAAGATGGATAAACAGGATTTGTTATGTTATTATATATAATATGTACATCATAGACAACTAACCATTGACACGCTATCGATCAAATTGCAGATGAGAAGAAAGATCTCCACTGATGATAAACCAATCGTGGTAAAGCCAATACCTAACGTTCGGTGGTCGATCCGCTAGAACTCTTGCTGTCTTTAATAAAAGGAAGGGCAACCTTTTATTTCATCCTGCCTTTAAACTTCACATGATATTGATTGGTGTTGACTAATCACACCAGTTAGTTTCAACAAGTTTAGGTGAATAAGCATCGACCTTTATCTAGAGGCCAGAAAAATGATTAAAGACGAAAACAAGTATAAGACTGTAAAGCTATGACCTATATTTATAGGTAAATAAAACAGGTATTATAAGTCGAGTATACAGCTTTGACTTTCACTTAAAGGTAAGAAAAGTAATTAAAGTCTACAACAAGGCTTGTGTAAAGCTATGACAATTTTTTATAAGTAAATGAAATAAGTACTACATGGCTTTACAAAAACCATGTAGTACTTAACTTACAGGTCAATATAGCCAAGTCTTTAGTTAAATAAGATATGACTTTTATTCAGGGGTCCGTCAATAAAGATAAGTCTATAACAGGTCTAGCGTAAAGATGTGACCTTTTCCCACAGGTCAATATACACAAGACTACCACAGGTCTACTGTAAAGCTATGACCTTTGCTTAACTTTCAACATAGACGAGTCTAACCTCTTACTGTGACCTTTATTCAAGGTTCTATACATACAAGTCTACCCTTAAGCTATGACCTTTACTTAATGTTAAATAGAGACATATTTACAACAGGTCCAGTATAAAGATACAACCTTTACTTATAGGCCAATAAAGACTAGTCTACAACAGGTCTAGTATAAAAGCTTCAACTTTTATTTAGAAGTCAATATAGATATGTTTATAGGTCATCTTTATGCAGAACTTAAATTTGGAAATTTGTTTTTTAATCAATATTCCTATAGAAGTTTTGGTAAATCACTGGTTTTGTGTCCATTTAAATGACCAGTTTGAGAGTTCCGAGTTTTAATATTTCATCACAATACACAGATCAAGTCAGTGATATTTTGTGTGTTACATACATAAACGATGGAAAGTCTTTTCTCACAACATTTAAAATTACAAATTCATTGCAGAAGCCTATTTCTGTATAGTCATTTATCCGAGAGCCTGTTTGATTAAATTGCTTGGATATGTCTCTGCCATTTTTGGGTGTTATATGCATACATCTAAGGATTCTTATTCCCTCCTCATAACAATGCAAGTCTGTGGGAATTTTTTTCAGAATATGGAAATATGGGGTAGACAGGGGCAACTTTGACCCCTTTTCATTCAAGTCGTTCTGGACAGTATTTGTTAATGTGCATTCACACTATTGTTTGTCAATGAATGCATTCAAAAGAATTACATTTCTCACTTCAGAAGTGATGCTTATATTAACAGTGATATATTGTATGTAAATATACAATTAGGGAAATAATTACATAACGTAGTACATATTTAAGAGATTCTGCCTTTTCTCCAGTTTTAAAAGAGAAAAAAAACACAAAAATACAAAGGAATTGTAAAGTCTTGAAGAACAGTCGAATATCCGATAAAATATTCATTTATAAAAAAAAAGATTTTTGACATAGGCCTTAATTTGGTATTCCTCTTGAAACTACAGGTATTTATATTTGCACATGTCAGTTATAAGCCGAAATATTTTCCTATCCATACTTTTACTTTACTGTTTATTTCATGCCGCATTTCCACTGTTTTTCAATCAATTATTCTGATGCCAATAATGATCACATTACAAAAACAAACATACACAGTTACTGCAAGAGAATTTACTGCATGTTTTTCTCTAAAATAATGTAGTGAGGTGAAGAAGCAGATGGCACAACAAAATGCGACTTTAATGCGAATATGTATGGTGATATTGGATCCCCTTGTCTGCACCCACGCTCAATATTAAAAACGTTTGACAAATTACCACCTTAAACTACTGCTGATTTGGAATAAGTTAATTCAATTTCTACCAGAATTTAAAAAAAAAAAGTGTTTTACTGATAAAACTCCTTGAAATAGAGTCGAATGTTTTTTCAAAATCAATTAATAATAAAGGTCCTGGTAAATAATTTCCCTCTGTGTAATGCATAATATCATAGATCAATCTTGAACTTTCACCAATATATCTCATCGGAATAAGATTTTCCATTCTCATTTTTGGCTTTAATGTTTAACGTTCGCCAAAGTGGAGAAAGTAATGGGTTCTGTCCCAAGGCAAGGGAATACCAAAGTCCTTCAAAGGGGTATTTGTTAATCCCTCCTTAACATTCAGTATTTAGGGGAATTGCAACAACTGGTTAAATCGTTGTCAGTTTAATGTGACCTAAGTTATTAATAGGACGTTTAACAAAATTAAACAAACTAAACCTAACCTGATGGAAACCCGAGGAAAATCAATATCCTCCTCTTGTTATTTAACAAACACTTCTCAGAAAGAAAAAAAAGAAAACACTTTTACATGACATTCAACAGTTAAAGCATCATACTCAGTACAATAACATATAAGATACAAAAGAAACAGAATGGGAAGAAATAAAGAAACACGAACTTAAAGGAAGTATGATAAGGTCAAAAGCAAAATGGACTCAAAAATGGAAAATCATTGTAAATACTTTTGTGGACTTGAATCAAGAAATTTCACAAATAAAATTATACCCGGATTAGAGATATCAAATGGTAATGATCAAACAGCTGAGTTTGAAATAGTTAAAGAAATTGAACTGTACTATAAACCTTGTATAATAATGATAATATACACAAAGAAGACTTAAATATATTACTAAATGAAAATGATGTGCAAAAACTTACGGATATTGAGTCTGAAGCTGAATAAGAACCATTTAACATTAGTGAATTTTCAAAAACCTTGATGAGAATGAATTGGACGTTATATTTAAAGATGATAGTTTCTACTCCTACTTAACACTCAGCAATTTAGGAGTAGGACGACTGGTTCGCCCGTTGGCAGTATGTGACCGGTTTGGGTGTCCTGCTGGGTGTCTTCGGCATTATGTTTCAGTGAGGTAGCACTACAAAGTCGGCATCAGTTCCGCAATATCACATATAGACAACCACGAACATATCGTAGCCTCCGAAAACACATATAGGAGGCCGTCTTTAAATGATCATAGCAGTTGATAGGACGTAAACAATTACTTAATCAAACAAAACCAAGCGTTTGTGTCCTCAAGGGGAGGGCGAAAAGGCAAATCCCTAATTCTGCAGAGGAGGGGGTCAACTTAGTCGCCCTTTACATAACACGCAGTATGTAACATCATGTGTATGTTTCTTCCCGATCCCCGATTTGCAGCGGTACAAAAGCATTAGGTTTTTATAAAAAAAAAAATATTTTTCCTCTATTTTGCTCTGCACATTGACAATGATTGTCTTTTAGGGGAAGAGTAGGGGCGCGTCACTTTGTTGTTAACGCAACATTAAGTCTCCTTTTGTCGAATATTATCTGGTGCAAATATAGTTAAAATCCCACAATTCATACTGTGCTAGAGAAAAATTCATGTAAATCGAATCAAAGAGGTTGCGAAAGACTGTCCTCCTTTATTGAGCATTGTGCCTAAACCCGCTGTCAGACTTTGATGAAACTTAGTGGTAATCATAAGCACTTAAATGCCATAAGCTGTTAATATATAGGACGTTAAATCTTGATAACAAACTAACCAACCGTTGACGGTAATCAGAATATATACTGAACATGAGGCTGATCGTCAGGGGGCCAATGGAAGGAAAGGAATTGGTTCTGTCACCTGGCCTTAACATACCAAAGTCTTAAAAACATGTAGATGTTATTCCCTGCTTAACGCTCAGCATGTAGGTAAATGGCAACAACTGGTTCAGCCTTTGTCAGAATAATGTCACCGGTCGGAAATGCTGTGGTTGGGTGTCTTCGGCGTGATATTTCAGTGAGATAGCTCTATGTTATAGTCACTTACTACTACCTTTTATTAACAGCTTATGCCTTCGGGCCGGGTGGGCTGAAAACAAACAAGGAGGAATCGGGAAAATTCGTATACAAAGTTCGTGGCCCACTTTGGAACAAAAAGGTCGTCCGAATGGTAGCCAAAAAGATAAAGAACAAAAACGAAATGTCAACGAAAATAATTTAGTATGTATCTACACTAATGCAGATAGTTTACTAAATAATTGTTCTGCTAACTTGACACCATTCCGAATACGTGGAAATAAGAAAGTAGATAACACCGTTCAACCAACTCTTTGCCTATTTCAAAACGGTATTAAAGCGCCTTATTATGATTTAAACCTTCTTTAGCGAATTTATGAGAGAAAAAAAAAAAAAAAAATAGTCTGAAAAAACAGTTAATTCCAATTCAATCTTACCTATCTGGGACATCTCTCTCTCTCATTTGGGTAATACAGCAAAATGTTTTCAGCGTGTACACGTGTATGCGTGTGTTTTGGGAGGCTGCAATATGATCTTGTTTGTCTCCTTGTGATAGCGCGGAACTGATGTCGACTTTTAAGTGCTACCTCAACTAAAACATACTGCCGAAGACACCAAGCAGGACACCTCACCCGATCACATTATACTGACAACGGGGTCTCCATGGTGTAGCTGGTTTCCATCAAACTGAATAGCATTAGCTTTATCTTACAGATGAAACTTTAAAAAGTGACATTACTGAAATGAGTACGGATCAATCAGGTATTGTACCCTTGTATGATGTAATTCCTGTTATATTTTATACATCACATTTGACTATGTCAATCAGAAAATAGGAGTCAGACACCATTTGAAAAGCAAACAAGATGCTGAATATGGTACAGGATTCGCTGCTAAGGTTTGTTTGTTTGTTTGATTTTGTTTAACGTCCTATTAACAGCTAAGGTCATTAAAGGGCGGACTCCCCTGTGTGCAAGATGCATGCGTGTAGTGTATGTGTGTGTATTTTGGGAGGCTGCGATATGTTCGTGTTTGTCTTCTTGTAATAGCGCGGAACTGATGCCGACTTTATAGTGCTACCTCACTGAAACATACTGCCGAAAACACCCAGCAGGATGCCCCACCCGGTCACATTATACTGACAACGGGCGAACCAGCCGTCCCACTCCTAATTTGCTGAGCGTTAAGCAGGAGTAGAAACTACCATTTTTAACGACTTTGGTATGTCTTGGCCAGGGGACAGAACCCGAAGCCTTCCTCTTAGGGGCGAACGCTCAACAAATGGCTAAAAGTGAGGCAATGTCAAGAGAGACATTAGGAAGAAGAAAGTTATTTAGAAAGGAGAGAAGAGATAAGGTCCCAAATTTAGTCGCCTCTTACGATCATGCAATTGGGGGCAGCAGGTACAATTCTTTCGCCCTACCTGCAGGGTCATCGCTGCTAAGGACAGGATACCATCAGAAAACAGTTTTGATGAACCAAGTGCAGGGAACATAAGGGATAGCCCTCTACATGTGTATGTTCTTAATGCACAGGAAGAGGACAAGTTGAGGTCAGAATTGTCAGTGATGGTATGTCGTATTATGTGTCGGCACATTAAATGCTTCAAGGACGTCATTATTGATGAAAGTATTCTTATCAGAGAATCTGCATGGAAAAGTGAAATTGTAAGTATACCGTAAAAAGAAATTTCAAAAATAGTATTTGCATAAGTACGTATCTGTTTTAGCCCTCCATCGTGGGTTATCCAATCACTCTTCCTCCATAGTCTGTCCATCCCTCTGAAAACAATCCCTGTTATCGCATTTTTAGGTCACCTGAGCCATGCTCAAGTGACCTATTCCAATCACTTTTCGTCCGTCGTGCGTAAACTTTTACATAATCAACTTCTTCTCAAGAACCAGTGGATGGAATTTTTTCAAACTTGGTCAGAATCATCCTTGGAAGATGAGGATACCAAATCGTAAAATTGGAATTCCTACCCCAACCCTAGGGGCCAGGGCGGGGCCAAAAAGGGAAAATTAATCAATATTTCAAAAATCTTCTTCTCTAGACTCAGAGGTATTACAGTCATTTTCTCTGCATGGATGGAAAGATCATCAGGGGCTTTATTAAAATTGTAAATTTCAGGACCCCCGAGCTATCCGTTCTCCCTTGGGTAGGGGGTAAAGTTTACTATAGTTTATATAGGGAAACAACACTTTTGGGTATATTTTGACAATTTTCTGTTGGAAATTATTTTTACTTGGTCAGAATCATCCTTGGAGGAGGAAGATGGTTTTAAATTGTAAAATTGGGATTCCTACCCCAACCCTAGGGGCCAGGGCGGGGCCCAAAAGGGAAAATTAACCAATATTTCAAAAATCTTCTTCTCCAGACTCAGAGGTATTACAGTCATTTTCTCTGCATGGATGGAAAGATCATCAGGGGCTTTATTTAAATTGTAAATTTCAGGACCCCCGAGCTATCCGTTCTCCCTTGGGGAGGGGGTAAAGTTTACTATAGTTTATATAGGGAAACAACACTTTTGGGTATATTTTGACAATTTTCTGTTGGAAATTATTTTTACTTGGTCAGAATCATCCTTGGAGGAGGAAGATGGTTTTAAATTGTAAAATTGGGATTCCTACCCCAACCCTAGGGGCCAGGGCGGGGCCCAAAAGGGAAAATTAACCAATATTTCAAAAATCTTCTTCTCCAGACTCAGAGGTATTACAGTCATTTTCTCTGCATGGATGGAAAGATCATCAGGGGCTTTACTTAAATTATAAATTTCAGGACCCCCGAGATATCCGTTCTCCCTTGGGGAGGGGGTAAAGTTTACTATAGTTTATATAGGGATATCACTTTTGGGTATATATTTTTTCCATTTTCAGCAGAAAATTACTCAAACTTAGGCAGAATCATCTTTGGTGAATGAGAGTATTACTTTGGAAAATAGGGATTCCTGCCCCCTCCCCAGGGGCTAGGGCGGGGCCCCAAAGGGAACATTTACCAATATTTTCAAATTCTTATCCTTTGATGACATGACAAGTATTGTATTTCACTTAGTTTACATGCTGATTTCCACATCACATCTAAACAATAAAATAAAGCTACCAGTACCTATGATATAACTCAGGTGACCGCTAAGGCCCTTGGGCCTCTTGTTTTTAAAAGTACTGGAAATATATTTCTCAAATTCGTGTAGGTCCCTAGTTGTGCCCATTCAGTTTTGAGTCTGGACGAAATGGCCAACAGGCAGTCATCTTGAATAGTTTAATTGTTACCAAATGATGAAGAGGAAGAGAGGCATCACCAGCAGCAAAAGGAAAACCCACCAGTTACACAACGTGGGTTAGGACCGTCTGGTTCAGAGTCAATACCTTGAAGTTTTGATGAGTCTGGATTTGAGGCAATACCTTTTATCAGTGATTACGAGTTCAATAGATCGCCCAGTATCGTGGACCTGTCTGTGTCCGGTCCAGTTCAGGATTCCGAGCTGTTCTATAGTGATCACACTGGTATTGAACCAAGTACTCATCAGGTAAGCACGGTACCATTGACCCTGTTAAACAAGAGTTCAGACATTCTGATCGAGAACGTAACCTTCCTGATCGCTACGGGAACTGGGTATTTCCTTTGCAAGCTGTATGTTGCACTGATATTCGCAACGAGATATTCGTGTAACAGGTTGCCTGCTGCCCCCAATTGCATGATCGTAAGAGGCGACTAAATTTGGGACCTTATCTCTTCTCTCCTTTCTAAATAACTTTCTTTTTCCTAATGTCTCCCTTGACAATGCCTCACTTTTGGCCATTTGTTGAGCGTTCGCCCCTGTGAGGAAGGCTTTGGGTTCTGTCCCCTGGCCGAGACATACCAAAGTCTTTAAAAATGGTAGTTTCTACTCCTGCTTAACGCTCAGCAAATTAGGAGTGGGACGACTGGTTCGCCCGTTGTCAGTATAATGTGACCGGGTGGGGCGTCCTGCTGGGTGTCTTCGGCAGTATGTTTCAGTGAGGTAGCACTATAAAGTCGGCATCAGTTCCGCGCTATCACAAGAAGACAAACACGAACATATCGCAGCCTCCCAAAATACACACACATACACTACACGCATGCATCTTGCACACAGGGGAGGCCGTCCTTAAATGACCTTAGCTGTTAATAGGACGTTAAACAAAATCAAACAAACAAACAAAAAAAGCTTTCTGAACTATCTAAAATGCTTGTCTTGATTTTAATATATATAAACATGTTTTACCTGTAATATGTATGTTCTGGGTCTAAACCGGAGACCGATAGAGGTATCCACGACCTCTCCATTGTTAGATTCCCATGAAATATTTGAGTCTTAATCTACTTAGCCGTTCAGGACCAGTAGCGTTTTAAAGGAAAATTTGACGGAGGACGCTGCGCCATTGCATAAGCTCACTTGCCCTTCGGGCAGATGAGCTAAAAACCAATCGGTATATTTTGCACATTGTATCAGTGATTTGAATACAACTTTATCTTACTTATATTAATTGTGTCTGTTATGCTTTTTGTGTTAATGTCCTACGTCTTTCACAGATATTAACATATTTTCACATGGTACATACATGTATCTAATATTATGTGTACACAAAACTATTTTTATCTTGTGTGCTGTTTTTTTATGTTTAACTCATATTAGTAACTAACGTGTAACATATTTTTCTCAACATGTCAACTTGTACCGTTATCAAAAGATATAGTTACTATGCACTCCTATTGCTCTATTCAACAGATGTTTCTGGAGGGTTTGATTTGTTAAAATTGTATAAGTTTTTAGCTCACCTGGCCCGAAGGGCCAAGTGAGCTTATCCCATGGTGCAGCGTCCGTCAATTTTTTCCTTTAACATGCTACTTGTCCTGAATGGCTCAGAGGATTTTGACCAAATTTGGTCAGGAGCATCATTGGCCAAAGGGTTCTCAGTTTTGTATAAACGGAGGGTAAAACCCCCCTGGGGGCAGAGGGGCGGGGCCAAATAGGGGGAAAATAGGTAAATATTTAAAAATCTTCTTCTTCTCAACCAATAGAAGGATTTTGACCAAATTTGTCCTAGAGCATCTTTGGACAAAGGAGACTCAAGTTTGTATAAACGGAGGGTGTGGCCTCTTTGGGGGCAGAGGGGCAGGGCCAAATAGGGGAAGTAGAGGATTTTTTCTCTCCTACTATACAAGTGAAGGGATTTAAACCAAATGCAGTCTGAAGCTTGGTCAGGAGCATCATTGGCCAAAGGGTTCTCAGTTTTGTATAAACGGACGGTATAGCCCCCCCTCGGGGCAGAGGGGCGGGGCTAAATAAGGGGAAAAAAGGTAAATCTTTAAAAATGTTCTTCTTCTCAACCAATTGAAGGATTTTGACCAAATTTGTCCTAGAGCATCTTTGGACAAAGAAGACTCAAGTTTGTATAAACGGAGGGTGTGGCCCCTCTGGGGGCGGAGGGGCGGGGCCCAATAGGGGAAATAGAGGATTTTTTTTCTCCTGCTATACAAGTGAAGGGATTTTAACCAAATGCAGTCTGAAGCATGATTAGGGACAAAAGAATCAATTTTGTATAAACTGAGGTGTGTGGGCCTCCTTCTAAGGGCAGATGGGTGGGGCCCATTAGGGGAAATAGAGGAAAACATCAAATATCCTTCTCCTTTTGTACCGATGAAGGGATTTTGACCAAATTTGGTCTGGAGCATCATTGGCCAAAGGGTTCTCAGTTTTGTATGAACGGAGGGTATGGTCCCCCTGGGGGCAGAGGGACGGGGCCAAATAGGGGAAAATAGGTAAATCTTTAAAAATCTTCTCCTCAACCAATTGAAGGATTTTGACCAAATTTGTCCTAGAGCATCTTTGGACAAAGGAGACTCAAGTTTGTATAAACGGAGGGTGTGGGCCTTCTGGCGGCATAGGAGCGGGGCCCAATAGGGGAAATAGAGGATTTTTTTTCTCCTACTATACAAGTGAAGGGATTTAAACCAAATGCAGTCTGAAGCATGCTTAGGGAGAAAAGAATCAATTTTGTTTAAACTGAGGTGTGTGGATTCCCCTTCTTTGGGGCAGATTAGTGGGGCCCATTAGGGGAAATAGAGGAAAACATTAAAGATCCTTCTCCTTCTGTACCGTTGAAGGGATTTTAACCTAACCAAACTTGTTTTAGAGAATCTTTGGGCAAAGGGAATTGAATATTTATAAATGGAAGATGCAACTTTGTTACTTGTACTCCTTTGATAAACCTGAATGGTACTCAGCAGGTTTTAAATTGAAAAATAAAATACCAGGTGAGCTATTAAGGCCCCTGGGCCTCTTGTTATAATCGTTATAGTCATTTAAAGACTTATGATTTATTGGTGCATGTGCATAATTAGTATGTATGCTTGAGGCAGTGCACGGTTGAGTAAATACCTTCTTGCAACTTTACCGATATACTATGCCAAACGCACCTAAATCAGTATCCCTTTCATATGCATTACATAAATGATAACACGTCCTTGAATAACATTGGCTGTTTACAGGACATACATCAAAATTTAACCAAATCAAACCGTTCCGAAATATGTAGAGTACACTGAAAAAGAAATATGTATATAAAACTCTTCATAACGTTACAAATGTAAATATTTCGGTTTAAAACATATGTTTAACTAGCATTCCATGTAAAAAAAAAAGCTGGAAGGTACATCGAAACTCGAGAAACGGTAGTCAATCAGCTAAATAAACCGACTTCTTACGTAAACTAATCACTAAAACTATAAGTCGAGCACATATTTTCAAAATTGTGTTTATAGATGCAGCAATCCAAATAAATATAACTTACCTCTTCTACTACAATAATCGCATTGATCAACAAACAGCGCTATGCAACTGTAACGACGGCCAAGTAATATCCCACGTCTTGAACACCGACACGTTTGAAATTCCGACAGGTTGTTCTTAATCTTGATTGAATACATTAACATATAGCATAATCCTAATGGACTTTTGTCAATTTGTCGAAAGATTAATAAGGTACCAGATATAATTTATTTCTCATACTAAGTCAAAATTACATTATAAAACATACATTCATAATTTAGTCAAAATGACATTCCAGTGATGCAGAGAGCGCACGTTTTGGTTGGTTTTATTAGCTCACCTGGCACGAAGTGCCAAGTGAGCTTATGCGTGGCGCGGCGTCCGTCCGTCCGTCCGGTGTCAATATTTTACTTTAAACGACTTCTTCTTAATAACCGAAAGGCCTATGGTGTTGCTGTTTGGTCAGAAGCAAACTGGGATGAAGGGCTACAAAGTTTGTTAAAATAAATGACCTTCAACCATTTTCAAGGTCACAGGGGTCAAATATGTTAAAAACTTTAAACATCTTCTTTTCGATAACCAAACTGCCCAGGGAGATGGCCAGTAGCATGCTTGGGTGAAGGGCTACCAAGTTTGTTCAAATAAATGACCTTCAATTATATTCAAGGTCACAGGGGTCAATTGTCTTAAAAAACTTCTTCTGAATAACCAAAATGCCCAGGATGATGATGTTTGGCCAGTAGAATACTGCGATGAAGGGCTACAAAGTTTGTTCAAATGAATGACCTTCACCCATATTCATAGTCACATGGGTCAAATATGTTAAAAACTTTTAAACAACTTCTTCTCAATAGCAAAAAATGCCCAGGGTGATGATATTTGGCCAGTAGCATGCTGAGATGAAGGGCCACAAAGTGTGTTCAAATGAATGACCTTCTCCCATATAAAAGGTCACAGGGGTCAAATATGTGAAAAGCATTTAACAACTTCTGAATAACCAAAATGCACAGGGTGATGATATTAGGCTAGTAGCATACTGAGATGAAGGGCTACAAAGTTTGTTCAAATACATGACCTTCAATCATATTCAAGGTCACAGGGGTCAAATATGTTAAAAACATTAAACAACTTCTTCTCAATAACCAAAATGCCCAGGGTGATGATATTTAGTCAGTAGCATACTAGGATCAAGGGCTACCAAGTTTGTTTAAATGTATGACCTTGAATCATATTCAAGGTCACAAGGAGCAAATATGTTCAAAATATTTAAACAACTTATTCTGAATAACCAAAAGGCTCAGGATGTTGATATTTAGTCAGTAGCATGCTGGGATCAAGGACTACTATGTTTGTTAAAGTGAATGACTTTGACTTATATTCAAGGTCACAGGGGTCAAATTTGTTTAAAATCTTTAAACGACCTCTTCTGAATAACCATGGGTCCCAGGATGTTGATACTTTGCAAGTTGCATCCTGAGATGAAAGGCTATACAATTTGGTCAACATAATGACTTCGGTCGACTTTCAATAACACGGGTGAAATGTTTTAAAAAAAATCAACAGGGTCTTTTGAATGAATTTTAATCATAAATACTGAAATTTTGCCTGTAGCTTTATTTTAGATCACTTTTAAGGTTACAAGTGTGAGATTTATACCAGGTGAGCGATGCAGGCCCATTGGGCCTCTTGTTTTGTTTAGCGTCATATTAACAGGGAAGGACATTTAAAGACGTGCCTCAATGTGTGTTGTGTATGCGTGCATATGTGCGCGAGACAGGGTAAGTTGACGTATTTGCCTCCCTGTGATAGCGCAAATCAGATGCGGGTTTTATAGTGCTATCTCACTGAAATACCATGTCGAAGGCACCTAGCAGTAGTACAGCATTCCGTCCGGTACCAGTAAACAGACGACAACGGGTTAACCAGTTGAAAGCATTCCCCTGAATGCTGAACGTTAAGCAGGGAATACCAACAACAATTTTAATGACTTTGGTATGTCAGAACCCAAAGCCTTCCTCACCTAGGCGAACGTTCAGCATTAAAGCCAAATGTGAGGGTGTTGAGGTGTTCTGTGTCCCCTAATAGCAGGCGACAAAAGCAATTCTCCATTTCTGCATACCCCTGCAGGTGGGGGATCGGGAAAAGAATGCACCTTATGTTACCCATTGCATGTATCGTAGGAGGCGACTAAGGTGGAAAATATCCTGCAATATTGGGGATTTGCTTTGGTGTCTTCTATTTGGGGACACAAAAGCTATGGGATGGGATCACGGCCATAATTTTTTATTTTATAGAATTAGTTACTTCTGGTTTCAGATCTAATTCTATGTACATTTGTATTATTTCCCTAGTTGATCGTGTTAGCTCAATAGTCAATCCATTCTAAACTTACGCGATGTAAATAATCAATAAATACCATCGGTTGATTTGATGCTGTCGTCATTTTTGTAACAACAAAAATACGACCCTTACATTTTAATCAGAAATAACTAGCTAGACAACTTGTTATGACGACAAAGTAAATGAAAGTCGATTATATCTATTACTACAGCATTAATTAATTGTATGTTAACTAAATAATATGTTATTGACGTGTTTAGTTGAAATTGATGTAGTTAGATTAATGTCTATGAATATTAAAGTATTTTCCTGTCAATATATTGACTTACGCAAGTCTATTAGACCGAAGAGTTCCGATTAACTTGCGGCAAGCATGGACGAGGTACCCACCGATGGTAAGTTTTGGCCTAACTGTAGGTATAGGACAACCTGTACGACGTTGGAATATGAACATTATCGATCAGTGTCCTTTTTGTATTGTTTTTACTGCAAATACAATTTCATCGTGACACGAGGGGTTATCGTCCTATACAGGCTCCCTATGACTTTTTCAAGTCACCATAAATGCCAAGGACGATAACAGATTGGGAAAGCCTTCCCCTCATCACTGGCTGAATCATTCAAGGCTGGTCTGTACTGCTCACATTAACTTCACTAACCACCACCACCCTCCCCCGGTCTCTCTTTCTCACGCCATGACTCTCCACAGTACAGCCTCCAACATATACATATCTCCTCTCAATCCACCCGTCTAACATAGGCTAGCCTATGTTTGTATGAACACCTGTTGCCCATAAGTCTCTTTGTGCGAAAATTATGTGCCTGTGATATGCCGGGAGACATGACATTTCCCCCATCCAACTTTCTACCCTTTATAAACGACACATGTAAAATTACAACCCTGTCTCGGCAACACAGGTAAACATAGCGACTTTGAACCTGGACCGTATTTTCCCCCGCCCGGGCCACTTGCGTAAGTCGCCAAGATGTGAAAACCAGGTGAAGGAAAGCTATAGACCAAAGCGAAGGCAAAAAACAAATATTAATCGTCCAGTTGTGTTTTCATAACGGTCATACGGTATCACATATCAGCTCTATGTATATATGCACAACTGATGAGTTGTAAAGCTTAAGGAAATAAATGAACTTGAAAGAGAAATTGTAACAGACAGACAACAGATGCCTAGTACTGCATAAGTTTGCCTATGTACTTCAGACCAGATGCGCTGAAAATCTAAATAATACCACAATCACTTAAAACTGTTTTAGCTAAAAAAACAGTTTTAAGTCCTGAACAGGTCAATTAAAATATATATATATTGGTATTGCACTGCTGGGACATTTTCAAAAGATTTTATGGCTCACTCCTCATATTCAGAAGTATGGTGCTGCATGAGTTTACCCTCTGTTTAAAATGTGAGAGTACAGGGAGTTGTACTTCAGAACAAAAACTATATATACACTTTGATTGGATGAATTTCTCACTTTCAACTTTTCTCAAAAAGCGGTCCAGGTTATAAAACACCTTTTCCTCATTTTGTCAAAATAGCATGATGATAATTCCATGACACCACATGCTGTATGGAAGGTCCCGGAAAAGTAGGACAATTCCTAAGGGCTGTTAGGACCCCCTTGAACCTAAAACCTACAATTACAGTGAGCATTTTAAAACCAGGAAACAAAGCCATTTTCTGACTACAAAATGTAAGCCCAAGGGCATAGTGAATGTTTGCAGGAGTTATCCTTTTATTAACTTGAATCTATTTACATTTTTTACTTATTTACAAGAAAAATTGAAATTTGGCACAAATTATCAGTAGGGCAAATATTGTGCTTCAGACCCAAATACATTTACTTATTACTGTTCATGATTCACTACTGTTGAGTTCCCTAACTCCACACCAAAGTTGGTCAAAAGCCATTCAGCTATTCTGGACAAGTAAACCGGCTTGTGAAATGTATACAAACAGAGGAGAGACACTGCACCACAGCATAAACTCAGGCGAAACAAATACTCATGTTCTTCTACTTTAAACTACAGTTGATATTTATCTCAAACCTACCTTTTATGAATTGATAAATGGGTGCCATTATCCTGTTTAGCACAAAATGTGCTTTGATAGCCGATATTGCCTCTTGCTTGTTTCCAATGGTTAACCTTTTGGTGAAGCAAGTGACTTCTAAAATTGGAAGAACTGAAGAAAACACATCATCAAGGTTTCCACCTGTTGCCTCCAATATCTGAAAGAAGACTACAACAGTGAGATATATATACACTTGTCCCATACCAAACTGGTTTAGCCACTTAAAATCCTTTTGATGAATTATTTTATCTTAAACTGTTAAAACATGGAAACGTAAAGAGATAAAAGCACAGTTGTACTGTTTTACTCAGTATGTTGAGAAATATTTCTGTTATTTAGTGAAAGGGAAAACAATAATAATAATTAAGTTGAAGGCATGCATGTGTATATTTAATAATATGCTTTACGAACTTGAAAAAGATAAATTTGCAGAGGAATTGCTTCCTCCTATCCATATTTCAAACCATGGAAATAGAAATTGAAATTGTTACCCCAAGACGAAGTTTAAATATTACATGACACATATTTTTCCTACATCCTCATTGGCTGGATCGTAATCACGTGGTTTGTGATATTGACTCGGTGCCATTATCTATATAACAATAGGCCAATTTTCAATTGTAATGTCACAATGCACTTTTTTCCTCTCCTTACAATTTCATGCATTCCATCTTGTTTAATCATCAAGATAGCATGTAATGTAACAATTAAGGACTTTAATTTGATGCATATATTTGGTAATAGGGACCTGAGAAAAGTGATACTAACCAAGATATTTCTTTATATTAGTGTACCAGTTGATTGTGTGGAGAGTTCATTCAACTTTGAAGTTACCTAGTTACATCAAAACTAAACAATAGTTTAAGCAAGTTATCATAAAGAAACCAAAGTGTGGATAAAAGGACGGACAGAGATACCCCATATCAGTATACGCCCCATTAAAAAGGGTATGGTTTTAATTGTTTACCAAATCTAGTAAATTGTTTAATATAAATACCCAAAGTAACTCAGAATTAGGATGAGTAATTTATTTGCAAATACATTTTTAATAATACTAAATTATACTTTTGTTTATATTGAATACATTTCTTGATTAAAAAGTACTGAAATATGGCTAAAATATAGCCCCAACTCTCAGTTCTTCATAAGAGAAAGTCAATACTTGTAAATATAGTTTACTGCAAACACCTTTTCCTTTCATTTACAGTTTATGTTGCAGGGTAAACCATCTATTTCTTTCTATATATCGTCTATATTGGTACCTCTATGTGATCCTTATTGAAGAAACAATAAATGATCGACCCAGTTATGCTTGTAACTATTCTAGACCCCAACCTTTTCACAGATGGATAAGATTAACTAGTACATCAACCAAGATACAGGTACTAGTATATATAACTGTTTTATGGCGTACTCTTCATCACCTCTTGATACCTTCGATATTCTACCGTACTGATGTCTGGATCCTTGCCTGTGATGATATAGATAGCAACATGCATGTTTAAACAGGCTAGGCTAGGCCTTGATATCTTGAAATAATTGCCTTCGCAGTTGCTTTACCAACAACTGTGTCAGATTTCCTCTCCAACAACTCTGGCCTAATTGAGAAAGAGTTTCCCTCAAAAATTGGAGACTTCTCAAACAAAAGAGAGAAGAACGACCTCTAGGTTAAGGCCTCTTGCATCAATTCCCTCTTCATCAATAAAATACACAATGATGTGCTTGTACCAGTCATCATCATCGCCGTCTTCTAACTGCTCCATAGCCGTTGAAATAAAAAGCCTCTCTGATGCCTCTTATCGCCGAAGTCCCATAATTTTCTTCCCCTTGTTTCAAACTTTCTAAGGTCTCTTTCAGATTTTAAAAACAACCATATTGCCAGAAAAATAATGAAGTACCAATTTGGTCGTGTGAAGTACACAGGTGCACATGTATACATCATGCACTAATCAGATAAAAAAAAAAATGCATATTTAAGTAGATAATCTATATACTTGAGACATGAAAGTCCTTCTGTATACGGTCCTTGCAGGTAGGGCATAATAATTGTATCTGCTACCCCCATTTCATGATCGTAAGTGGCGACTAAATTTGGGATCTTATCATTTCTCTTCTTTCTAAACAATTTTTTTCCCTAATGTCTCACTTTTTGCCTATAGTTGAGCGTTCGCCCCTGTGAGGAAGGCTTTGGGTCCAGTCTGTACAAATGAAAGTTTCTTCACCTGCTTAACGCTCAGCAATTAAGGGTTGGTTTGGTTTGGTTTAGTATTGTTTAAGGTCCTATCAACAGCTACGATCATTTTAGGACGGCCTCTCCTATGTGCAAGTTTCGCCCGTTGTCAGTATAATGTGTTTTCTCGGTGATGAAGCACTATAAAGTCGACATTAATTCCGCGTTATCACAAGGAGACAAACACGAACATATCGCAGCCTCCCAACACACACACGCATACCTTGCACACAGGGGAGGCCGTCCTTAAATTACCATAGCTGTTGATAGGACGTTAAACAATACTAAACCAAACCAAACCAAACCTTTATACAGCTCTATAGAAATGCTATCAGTAATCTTTACCACATCACACATTCTAAAATTGAACTGCAAAATTAATGTAAAAGAAAACAACATGGACATAATTGAACTATATCGAAAATCAAGAGATGTTTTTTCTTGCACAAAAAAATATGTTAAGATTAAATTGCAGCAAAGTATTATTGAAATGCATGTTTTCTGAGTAACTATGGGCTGTGACATATTTTCTCACACACAAAGGGTTATAGTAACTTCATGGAACAATATTAGTGTACTATTCCAATGGCAAATGATCTAATGTACACCTGTAAGGTTTCATGAGAATGCAAAATTAACTATAGGAGTAATTAATACTAATCTTAGCATTTTCTAATTCATATGGCCGCGTGGGTATTTATGTCTTACAGACATTTTCTAATTTTTTTCCCATAAACAACGACACAGGTTCCATACCAGGTTAATGTCAAAGAAAACCTGACCTACCAGGCATAAGGTTGTCCAGGATTAGTGCTGTAAAGCAGGCCATAAAAATGTTGTTTCCAAACAATGATATGATAATCTGCCGAAGTCCGGAATCAACTTAAAATATAAGTTTAAACGAAATAATAATTCGAAAAAACGAAATAACAATTCGATAAAACGAAATAAAATAAGTGTGTAGCATGTCAGTTAACGGGCTCCGTAGAAAAAGAAGTTGAATGGATACGATTTTACATAGTTTTTGATATTTTTCATGTCTGATATCTGCTTCTTCCTTGAAACATCCTTTATAAAAGACGAACATGTCCATCAGAACTCTTACCAAATAAAACAACAAATGCGGCTCCAATTATTGGATCCGGTACAGTAAAAACAAATGCGCTAATCTTAGAAAAGCACCCAGAAAATATCATTGTACCAGCCACGAGGACCACACGCCGGCTGCGTATAATGAAAATACCTAATAAACCAAATAAATGAATCGTAGAAAGATAACGCCAATACAAAGGGGAAATCACAATCCGAAATTCATTCGAACCTGACAAACCCAAAACAACACCTACTTTTGACTCTGTGGCCTAACAATAAATCTAGCAAAAAGCATATTTAATTTCAATAGAAACCTATGACCCACTCCCTACACTACCCACGCCTACCTATCAAAAGTCTTGAAGGTCATTTACCACGTGTGGTATATAACTCATATTTTTCTAACAGTCTGCGTGTTTATACAATGATCTGAGAGTGGAATAACACTGCGTATTGTGGTAGAAATGATGTTATACTGCGAGTACCTCAGCCTGTTTTATTTGAGATTGGTGAGAGTTATCAGTAGGCAGACTTTCGATTGGTCGAGAATATGAACTTTGACCGGAACGACTTTTTCCACGCGCTTTTTGCTGTCAACATCCGACAAATGTTGGTGACTGTGTGCGTTATGCGGAAAAGGAGGTTATTAGGGCAATATTAAAAGAAGATGATAATTAAAGATTTGATCGCTAGTTTCAGACGCTCGATATCGTTTCGACGTCACAGTGTCGGAAAATATTTCGTTCTCCCAACGTCCCGTTATCCGTATTTGGTCGGCCTGGCTATGGCTGAATTTTCACTATAAACGCCAACCATAGAACCGTCGTGAAGAAACGTAGTCCTATGTTTTTAGACATTGACAGCGATAAGTTCGTCTTCATCACTTGGCGGGAGGCAGACTTCGTACGATCGATATGCTTAAGCGCATATAGTCCGTGGTCAATTTATATAAATTAATACAATACTGCTACTCTCAATATTTAAAGTCGTTCATCTTTTATATTTTTTCATGAAGTTGTTGCCGAAACATTAATTTTGAGAATTACTAAATTTGTAAACAAAAGAAAGTCATTTTTGAATATTAATGAATGACTTTTTACATATGGGTCACATCACTACGCCAGCCTTGACAACAACCACACACATGTGTGTATGTTATTTCCGACTGATCATGAGATTGTGGAAGAAACAGATCACACTCTCGTTAGTTAATTTTCAAAAGTTACAGAAAGACACTCGCTAAAGCTGGTGTCTTTTGTAACTTTTGAAAATTAACTAACTCGAGTGAAATAAATACCATATTCAACAACCACTCGTTGTGTAACCTCTATAACCCCTCCACCTCCTTAAAACATATACATACCTCATTAAAATCCTGATCTAATAACTATCGATGCACTAATATAACCCTATATGAAAACCCAATGCACAAACCCGTCACCCCCCCCCCCCCCCCCCCCCCCCCCCCAACTAATATATTATAAAACTCACAAACATAATTATAAATGTCAGAACAGAAAACAGTAAAAGACGAAAGCCAATGAATAAGAACGAGAACATTTGTAACGGAGGATAGTTTTCCAGTGTGCAAGAACTAGATTCAGTTTCAAGAGAATAAACGCCAAAAATATTAATTAGCACCTGCATGACACTAACCACTTAACAATAGCATACAGTCCGGCGAAAAATCCCTCTCAGTCCGGCGAAAAATCCCTCTGTGTATTGTCGAAAGAGTAGGCGGGTTACGCCGGCACAGAGGATAGGCTTAGGCTAGGTAACATATTTAAACGATTCGACGGACTTCTAAAATATAGAAACAAAACAAAACACAAAATAAAGTAGGCTATAGTTAAAGGACACCCTGGATATGGTAGACACGCCCTCCTCCTAGACCCATGCCATATAAGACATCATTCTCACATCTTTTTATAAATAATAGAACATGTAATACATTTGTATATATATATTATTAGCTCAGTAAATTATACATCCCTCCCTTAAGGCCCTCTTCGGTATCCGCTTCCTATCTGCCAAATTTTACTTTTTGATTGCTCAAATATTTATCTCAACTTTTTTTTCTAATATATATAAACATACAACATAGAATAAAAGGTAAAAACCCGCATACACCATAGGGGACTCCTCGGATAATCTCAGACTCAGGCCAAGCCTGACAACGAAAACAAGTACTGTACCTAACGGAAGCAGAGACGTTTCTCTACTGTCGGGCATAACCGGTAGTTAGAGACCCGGGGTACATAACAAACATATATATATACTTCCCCTCACGTCGACAGAACATCGACTTCCGTCAGTGAGACGAAACCCATATATGGTTGAAATCATTCAGGCGATAAACCCATCAACCAAACAACCTGCTCGCATTCCTCTGACCACTCAAATGACCTATTTTTCCTGGTGATATGTGTAAGAGGGGATGCTACATTGGAGAACCGTGGAATGTATCTACGGTAGTACCCGGCCATACCCAGGAAACTGTGTTCCCAGGGCGTGGTCATACCCGGACAGCATCAACATCAACATTGGCAGGATCACAGCTGATACCCTCATCTGACACAACACAACATGACCTAGGTATGATACTTTGGATCTGAACAACTCGCTTTTCTTGGGTTTCAGTTTCAAGTTTGCCTCCCGTATACACTGGAATATATCTCTTTAAGATTGTGGAGGGTAATCTCAAATGTGGTAACTCAAAGACTTGGGACAAATTTTTGCCTTTAAGAACAAGTTGCGTGAGTCTGGAAAACGTAGCAGGGGCATTACGTTAAACTCGAACAAGCCTTTGTGAATACTAAATGTTGTCTTCTCTCTGTCGGATATATTCATACCACATTGCCAGTAACCACTGACAAAATCAGGTGTAGTGAACCGCTTGGACCCAGCCAGTGCATCGAAAGCATCATCAATACAGGGTTAAGGAAACGCATCCTTTTTGGTTGCTGCATTAAATTGTCTATAATCAATATAGTCAACTTAACTCTACCGGATTGCCAGAAGAAGATCACGGCATCAGTGTAGTAGTTTTCGTATAGTGGATTTTCAGGTAACCACTCCTCGGTTCCTTAGATTATGTTTATGACATGTATGACTGCGTAACGAAAGGAAACAACGCCGTAATTATGTACAGAACGAATTCATTTACACAAAACACCACTCGAGACGATCCCCCGATATTATACATGTCAAAAGCATATTCTACGGAACCCAGGAGTGCTTACCTGAAAATACAGTATACAAATACTACTACATTTGTAAAAATAATGCATCCCCTTTGTGTTTGAGATATTGATTCCCCCTTCAGATTTGTTTTCCTATGTTAAAATGTTTAGTCAGAAATTCTACATGTGTTTATTATTTTTAATCCATACTTTTAGTATATCTAAATCGTGTTAAATTTTCTTTTACCGTTTTCCGAATCTTTTGGAAACAAAAATTATATTCAAAATATTTTCTAAGAATAAATTTCCAATTGGCTTCACTGTCATCGATGAGCCTTTGGATCAATATGTCTATTTAGGAAAGACATATACCTTTAATGTCCAGCAAAATATTCAGCTTATACATGATACAGTAAAGATGTATCTAATCGTAATGACACATTACATCAGGGGTAAATAGGTTCACTGTTAAAATTAGTAATAGCATGTAAATCATGAAAAATATATACACTTAAGAGATTGATACAAATCCAGCTTATTCTCAAGAACAAAGGAAGTAAGGACTTATATTTATCATAAATATATCACTCGTCGATGTAGGAAAGGGAAGATTAATCAAAACATTTGTAATTTAACATGTTATCGCCATGTTTTCCCCAGGGATGGAGCTGTTTGTGCTTGTGGTAACGATTCTGCCTTGTCTGTGTTTCGGTAAGCGTTTTCTTTATCAAATGAATATAGAAAAGGTGTTGAGACATTTATTTACTGTAATACATCTTTAATTGTCATTGTGTGTGCCTGTAACGGACTTTAATTATGAGTCGTGATATAAATAATATGTAACTATCGTTTATCCTGGTGGGATAGAGCATTTCCTATTATAAATTACTGGTATCTGTAACCAACGTCCCTACACGAAATCGTATCACTCATACATGCCAGATGTAT